>NW_026652283.1:51032718-51333350 GCF_009828535.3 Hylobates moloch
TTTTGAGACGGAGTCTCGCTCTGTCGCCCAGGCTGGAGTGCAGTGGCATGATCTCGGCTCATTGCAACCTCCGCCCCTCCAGGTTTAAGCAATTCTCTGCCTCAGCCTCTGGAGTAGCTGGGATTACAGGTGCGTGCCAGCATGCTTGGCTAATTTTTTGTATTTTTAGTAGAGACGGGGTTTCACCATCTTGGCCAGGCAGGTCTTGAACTCCTGGCCTCGTGATCCACCTGCCTCAGCCTCCCAAAGTGCTGGGATTACGGGCGTGTGCCACCACGTCCAGCCTCAAAACTCTTTAAGAAACAATTACTGTATCTCAATGCCATTTTTTACAGAAACAGAAAAATCCATCATAAAATTCATCATAAAATTCATACAGGGCCAGGCGCAGTGGCTCACGCTTATAATCCCAGCACTTTGGGAGGCCGAGGCGGGTGGATCACGAGGTCAGGAGATCGAGACCACGGTGAAACCCTGTCTCTACTAAAAATATAAAAAATTAGCCGGGCGTGGTGGCAGGCGCCTGTAGTCCCAGCTACTCGGAGAGGCTGAGGCAGGAGAATGGCGTGAACCCAGGAAGCGGAGCTTGCAGTGAGCTGAGATTGCACCACTGCACTCCAGCCTGGGCGACAGAGCAAGACTCCGTCTCAAAAAAAAAAAAAACAAAAAAAATTCATACAGAATCTCAAGGGACCACTAATAATCAAAACAGTCTTGAAAAGTAACAAAGTTGAAAGACTCACCTTTCCTGATTTCAAAACTTACTATAAAGCTACAGTAATTGAAACTGTGGTACTGGCATAATGATAGACATATAGAACAATGAAATAGAATAGAAAGCCCAGAAAGAAATCCTCACACACATGTTGGATTGATCTTCAACAAGGGTGGCAAGACCATTCAATGAGGAAAGAACAGTCTCCTCAACAAATGTTAGGAAAGCTGGATATCCACATGCAAAAGAATAAAGCTGGACCCTCATCATACCTCATATTAAAAAAAAAAGCTTAAAATGAATCAAAGACCCAAATTTAAGAGCTAAAACCATATCATTCTTAGATAAAAACATAGGTGAAAATCCTCACGACTATGGATTAGGCAATGATTTCTTTAGTACGTCATTGAAAGCATAAAAAGAAAAAAACAGAAAAATTACACTTCATCAAAATTAAACCTTTTTCACTCAAGAGAGTGGAAAGATAATCCACAGAATGGAAGAAAATATTTGCACGTGATGTCTGATAAAGGATTACTATCCAGAATATATAATAAACTCCAACAACTAAACAACAAAGAAACTAAACAAGCTAATTAAAAAATGGTCAAGGGCTGGGACAATTGTGATCCCAGCACTTTGGGAGGCCGAGGTGGGTGGATCACCTGAGGTCAGGAGTTCGAGACCAGCCTGACCAATATGGTGAAACCCCATCTCTACTAAAAATACAAAAATTAGCTGGGTATGGGGGCGCATGCCTATAATCCCAGCTATTTAGGAGGCTGAGGCAGAAGAATTGCTTGAACTTGGGAGGTGGAGGTTGCAGTGAACCGAGATCATGCCACTGCACTCCAGCCTGGGTGACAGAGCAAGCCTCTGTCTCAAAAAAAAAAAAAAAAAAAAAAAGTCAAAGGACTTGAATAGACATTTTCCAAAGAAGATGTATAAATGGCCAGTAAACACATGTTCATAGTGGCATTATTTACAATAGCCAAAAGGTGGAAATAATCCAACTGTTCAACAGATGAATGGATACACAAAATATGGTATATACCTACAGTGGAATATTATTTAGCTATAAAAAGAATTTTAATTCTTATATATACTATAACATAGATGGACCTTAAGGACATTGTGCTTCAAATGTGAAAGGATCAACATTGTGTTTCCACTTACATGAGGTACCTAGAATAGGCAAAGTCATAGAGACGGAAAGTAGATTAGAGGTTGCCAGAGTCTGAGGGGAAGGAGAATGGGGAGTTACTGCTTATTAGACTGGCTAGAACTGCCAATTCAATGGTGAATAGAAGTGATATGAACAGATATCCCTCCCTTTTTCCTGATCTTAGCAGGAAAACATTTGATCTTTCCCCAGTAGGTAAGATGTTAGCTGTGGGGTGTTTTTTTGTTTTTTGTTTTTTAAATAGATGCCCTCTTTATCAGGTTAAAGACATTTTACTTGATTCCTATTTTACTGAAAATTCTTATCAGGAATAGATTAGCTTTTGTCTGATGCTGTCTCTGCATGCACTGAGATGATTATATCATAAATTACACTGATTGATTTTCAAATCTGATAAGGCAAGAAAAATTAATAAAAGGCATCTACAATGAAAAGGAAGTAGAACTCTCTTTATCCACAGATAAAATGATTAGAAATGTGGAAAATTCTATGGATTCTACCAAAAATCTATTATAACTAGTGAGTTTAGTAAGGTTGCAGAATATAAAATAAATAATAAGCAACCCCCTCCCCTTCCCTCCCCTTCCTCCCTTCTTTCTTTCTCTCTTTTTGCTAGTCAAGTGACGCAGTGGGAGTGGAGAAAGAACAAAGAAATTTGTTACTGGTTGTGGCCAATTAGCTGTAAACACCACTGCATTTGGACCAGCCTATATTTCTATATACTGGCAACAAATACTCAGAACTTACAGTTTAAAACTATTATTTATAATAGCATAAAATATATGAAATACTTGGGGATAGATTTGACAAAAGATGCAAACAATCTGTATGTTGAACATCACACTGCTGAGAGAAATTAAAGACATAAATAAATGGAGAGATAAATAAGTCATTCTCGTGGAATAGACGAATCAATATTTTTATGTCAATTGTCTCCAAATTATCTATCGATCCAACATAATTCCCATCAAAATACCACCAAAAACTTTTTTGGTAAGCTGATTGTAAAATTCATGTGGAAATGCACAGGACCTAGAATAGCCAAAAGAATTATGGAAAAAAAAAAAACTAAATTAGAGGACTTACACTACTTGATTTCAAGATTTATTACAAAGCTGAAGTAACAGTAATTCTGTATGGTACTGTTGTAAAGATAGAAAAAAACAAATGGAAAAAAAATAAAGTCCAGATATAGACCTATGCATATATGATCAACACATATGTTTGACAAAGGTGCAAAGGCAATGCAGTGGAAAAAGGAAAATCTTTTAAACAAATAGCACTAGAACTACTGGATATGCATCTCTTCCTGACTCTGAAAAAAATAACTTCAATACATACATCAAACTATATACAAAATTTAACTAAAGTGGATCATAGACCAAATGTGAAGTCTAAAGCTATAATACTTATAAAAGAAACATAGGAGAAAATAGTGACCTTAGGTTAGGCAAATATGACCCAAAAGCATGATACATAAAAGAAAAAATATTTAAATTGGACTTCATCAAAATTTTAAATTTATTTTCTCCTAAAGACAATTGAAAATGATATTGAGTGTGCCTATGTTAAAATATCACGTGTACTCCATAAATATGTACAACTATTATGTATCCATAAAAGTAAAAATAAAAAAATTAAAAATCAAAGTTAAAAATTAAATGTGAGGTATGTAGAAGACAAATATTACTACAATTATAAGCTGTTCATCTAACAGTAGAATTAAGAGTTATAAAACATTTCTTGACCAGGGAAATGCTATCTAATATGTATTCTAGTGAATTATCATGACATAGTAAGGAATATTTTTGGATGGTAAGCAACAATAAAATAAATCTCTGTATATTATGTTCCCTCAATAAAACTATAATTCTACTACTAAATGCAAAATATTCACTGCAGAATACATTGAAATAAATTGGTATTTATGAAAAAGAAAGTAATAGTGACAAAACCACAGACTGAGAGAAAAATCTTCGCAAATCACATTTCAAGTAAAAGACTTGTATCTAAAACACATAAAGAACTCTCAAAATACAAAAATAAAAGGACCCCAATTTTAAAATGGACAAAAGATTTGCAGACACTTCATCAAAAGACACATGGACAGCAAATAAGCATGCCAAAAAATAAATGCTGTCTCATTAATCGTCAAGAAAATGCAAACTAAAACCACAGTGAGACACCACTACACACCTATTAGAATGTCTCAGTTTAAAAGACTAACCAGGCCAGGTGTGGTGGCTCACACCTGTAATCTCAGCACTTTGTGAGGCCAAGGCAGGCGGATTATGAGGTCAGGTCGAGACCATCCTGGCTAACATGGTGAAACCCTGTTTCTACTAAAAATACAAAAAATTAGCCAGGCGTGGTGGCAGGCACCCGTAGTCCCAGCTACTCGGGACGCTGAGGCAGAAGAATGGCATGAATCCAGGAGGTGGAGATTGCAGTGAGCCGAGATCGCACCACTGCACTCCAGCCTGGGTGACAGAGCGAGACTCCGTCTCAAAAAAAAAAAAAAAAAAGAAGAAAAGGCTAACCATACAAAGTGTTGATAAGGATGTGGAGGCACTGGAACTCTCTTATACACTGCTGTTGGGAATGTAAAATGGTAAAACTACTTTGGAAAACACTTCAGCAGTTTGTTAGAAAGTTATGCATCTAACTACTGTATGATCCAGTCATTCCAGTCTTAAGTAGTTACCCAAGACAAATGACCATATTACCATATGCCTATACAAAATGTGTACACAAATGTTCATAGCAGCTTTATTTGTAATAGCCAAAAACTAGGAAATAATCCAAATATCCATCAACAGGTGAACATTCAAAAAATTGTGAAAAATATAAACACTATTGAAAGCAGCAGTAGTGGCTTTTATTGGACAGAGCAGACAGGTATGGTAACCTCTGTTGTAATGTAGCTATTTATCATCATAAGATTTCAAAAAATAGGCATAATAAGCCCTTTATCAGTGGCTTTCACATCAACTGTAAGCCAATCATAACTGGGTTTGGAGAACTGAGTTCTCTAATAAAGACCAACTCTCAGTTAGAGACTCAAAGGAAGAGTGTGCTTAGAACTGAGTGACTTAGGGTCAGCAACACAAGGCAGACTCTTAAAACCCAAGAAGACAGCACAGAAATGCAAGATGAGACTGCTCAGCCTCATTCCTAAAACAGGATATGGAGAGAAGAAACAATTTAGTGAGAACTGAAACTACCCATTCATAGCTTAGCCCACTTGATTTTATTAGCAAAAATAATGATGGTCACATACAGGGTTGTATCAAAGACTGACAATCTTTTCACTGGAGACGGGGCACATCAGTATTCTGAGTGAATTAGGTAAAAGTATAGTATTGGTTTCATTGACTGTTTGACAGGAACTAAGGTCAGGCAGTTGACTCACAAGTATAAATTGTATAACCATATCATGGTGCTCAGTGGCTGCTGGAGGCTGGACTTGCCCTGTATGTCAGCAGCCTGTTTTAAGATCCAGGTTAGCTAATAATAAAGTATTGGGGTCTGTTGGAATACTGTATTTTAGTATAGCTGAATATTCAAGCTTTCTTGGGTGTATGTGTGCATGATGGGCTACTTCGAAAGAAAAATACAATATATTGTATTTAAGCTATTTTGCTGTGTTTTTAAACTTTTTTTTTTTTTTTTTTAAAGAAACAGGGTCTCACTCTGTCACCCAGGCTGCAGTGCAGTGGCATGACCATAGCTCACTGCAGTTTTAAACTCCTGGGCTCAAGTGATTTTTTTTTTCCTGCCTGAACCTCTGAGGAGCTCGGATTACAGGTGAGCACCACCATGTCAGGCTAATTATTCTAATTATTATATTAAAAATGTTTTTAGAGATGGGGTCTCACTATGTTGTTCAGGCTGGTCTCAAACTCCCGGCCTCAAGCAGTCCTCCTGCTTTAGCCTCCTGAGTAGCTGGGATTACAGGTACGAGCCACTGCACCTTGCTCTTATTTTTAAAAAGGCATTTATTCAAAATTTTTAAATATAAATGTTAAATTATCCTATTAACACTGTTAATAATTGCTAAATGGTAGTTGTACAATATTGCGAATACAGTAAACGCCACTGAATTGTATACACTACAGTGGTTAACTGTATCTTATGTAAATTCCACTTCCATAAAAAAATGTATATATATTGTTAATGGGCCAGGTGCAGCGGCTCACACCTGTAATCCCAGCACTTCGGGAGGCAAAGGTAGAAGAATTGCTTGAGGCTAAGAGTTTGAGATCAGCCTAGGCAACACAGCAAGACCCCTGACTCTACAAAAAATTTAAAACAATTAGCTGGGTGTAATAGTGTGTTTCTGTAGTCCCAGCTATAGGAACCTGAGAAGACTCACTTGGGCCCAGGAGTTTGAGGCTGCAGTGAGGTATGACTGCACCACTGCATTCCAGCCTGGGCAACAGAGTGATTCCCTGTCTCTTTAAAAAAAAAAATGCTAAAACCAAAACAAAAAAAAGTAACATGATGGTATATCCATGTGGTGGAATACTATTCAGCAAGTAAAAGGAATGAATTATTGATAATATGCAACAAGGTGGAGAATCTCAAAATAATTACATCGAATGAAAGTAGCCAGACTAATGAGTATATACCATATGGTTTAATTTTTAATAAAATTCTAGAAAATGCAAGCAAATCTATGCTGACAGAAAGGTCAGTGGATATGTGGGACTTGGCCTGACAGACAGAGACAGCAGAGAGGGATGACAAAGGTACAAGAGGAAGCCCTTGAGAGTGACAGTTCACTATTTTGATTGTGGTAAGGATTTCATGGGTGTATACATATGTCAAAACTTGTCAAATTATATACTTTATATAGGTGTGGTTTATTGTATATCAATTGTACCTCAATACAGATTTAGAAAATAATGAATACTGCAAAAAATTAATACATAGATGAAACAGTAGCTTGGACATAGGTAAAGGGAGAATTAATGAAATGTGAGTAATCTCAAGAAGTTATCCAAATTGCAACACAGAAAGATACAGAGAAATAAAATATGACAGAGAAGTTAAGAGACATGGAAGATACAGTCAAGAGTATCTAATATGCATCCACTAGGAAGCCTAAAAGAAGAGAATATAGTGGATTAAGCAATATCTAAAGAGATCATGTTTTTGAATTTTCTAGTATAGATGAAAGACAAGTACCCAACATCAATTTCGATGAAACAGTAGCTTGGACATAGGTAAAGGGAAAATTAATGAAATGTGAGTAATCTCAAGAAATTATCTAAATTGCAACACAGAGATACAGAGAAATAAAATATGAAAGAGAAGTTAAGAGACATGGAAGACACAGTCAAGAGTATCTAATATGCATCTACCAGGAAGTCTAGAAGAGAATACAGTGGATGAACCATACCTAAAGAGATCATGTTTTTGAATTTTCTAGTATAGATGAAAGACAAGTACCCAACATCAATTTCAAATGGTAACCCCCAGTTTTAATGAAACTCCTAAACTGAATAAACAAATAAATTGGCTGTTCTCATCATAGTCAAGGACTAGATCACTGAAGCCACTTCACCTATAGAATACCAGCCCTGATTCTTAATGCTGCTGATCCAATGATAAGACCCTGGATGACTAGGTTGTAGTAATAGAAATAGTACTTAGAACCTTGTTAACCAAAGTATGGTCCAAGGACAAGCAGTATTGAAATCAATTTGGAGCTTGTCACAAAAGGAGAATCTTGGGCCGCATACTTCAGAATAACTGCATCAGAAATATGAACTTTAATAAGACCTCCAGGTGACTCCTATCATACGCAGATTAAATTTTGAAAAGCGCTGCTTATAAGACTGTAGAAGTCTTCTGAGTGGGGGATCTTACTGATCTTATAGAAAGCAAGAATATTTTGATTAAAGTAATATATCTAACACTGCTTAAGTGAAGAGTGGTTGGGATGTTATTTTTGCTTTCAGGAAAGACATAAATGGGGGAAGTTAATCCACACTGGAGGAGAAGAATGGTTAAATACCGGAACTGGGACCTAATCCTTTAGCAGCCAGTCAGGAGTTTGGAAGACAAGACCTGTGCTTTTGAACAGACACCTCACAATAGGTTCCCAAATGGATATGGAAATTCCTTACCTAGGAACATGTTCACTGAGAGCATACATTCTGAGAAAGGCAATAGAAAGAGACAGCCAAACACCTATTCCTCTCCAAAATGGCAGCCTTATGTGCTATATCCGGCTAAATGGTCTAGAGAATTTTGGGGGTGTGTGTATGTGAGTGTAACAAAGAGATGATATAATGGTCACTGATAAAAGCTGAATACTATGTTCTGTGGATACTTCTCCAGTCAGGATTCCTTCCTGAAAGGAGACAGATAAGACAATAGAAAAATGCTTACTTTCAATCACAGGTTAGTAAACTATGTATGGTCATTGGGCCAAAGCTGACTTGTGGCCTGTTTTTATCAATAAAACTTTATTGAAACATGGTTATATTCATTCATTTGCATATTGTTTATGGCTGCTTTTGTGCTACTATGGCAGAGTTGAGTAGCTGTGACAGAAAGTATATGGTCCCCAAAGCCAAAAATATTTACTATCTAGCCCTTTATAGAAAAACTTTGCTGACCTTTAAAATCAATATAAATGTCGGTTTCAGCCTTTTAAACTTTCAACTTTCAGTAAGTAGGGAATAAAATCCTAATGGGATTTAAAGTTTAGAAAATCTAGGGAGAGCTTCAGGAAAAGGAAAGGTCAAATGGAAAGAGTAACTAATCTGTTCATTACAAAAAAATCAGAAGCTATAATTTAGTTCTGACACTAGTGTGAAAGATTTAAAGACAAAGGTCTCACAGCAGCCTTTACATGTGCCAATAGTAGAAAGTCTTGAAAGGGATTTTGAACCACAGATAAAAATGATTTGATTAAGCATATGAGGGCAAGGGAAGAATGGACAGGTTTCTAGGTACCTAGGAAAAGTGGAGGAATAATTTCTAATTATAGACACAAAAAACCCACCTGTCTCAGAGGCTTATATATAGAACTTTTTATTCTGAACCACTTGGTATTTCAGCTTTGTTTCAGGTAATGACTCTAATGAACACCTAATCTTTTTTTTTCTTCCCATAGTTTTTTTTTTTTTTAATTGTACTTTAAGTTTTAGGGTACATGTGCACAATGTGCAGGTTTGTTACATATGTATACATGTGCCATGTTGGTGTGCTGCACCCATTAACTCGTCATTTAGCATTAGGTATATCTCCTAATGCTATCCCTCCCCCCTCCCCCCACCCCATAACAGTCCCCGGAGTGTGATGTTCCCCTTCCTGTGTCCATGTGTTCTCATTGTTCAATTCCCACCTATGAGAACATGTGGTGTTTGGTTTTTTTGTCCTTGCGATAGTTTACTGAGAATGATGGTTTCCAGCTTCATCCATGTCCCTACAAAGGACATGAACTCATTATTTTTTATGGCCACATAGTATTCCATGGTGTATATGTGCCACATTTTCTTAATCCAGTCTATCGTTGTTGGACATTTGGGTTGTTTCCAAGTCTTTGCTATTGTGAATAGTGCCACAATAAACATATGTGTGCATGTGTCTTTATAGCAGCATGATTTATAGTCCTTTGGGTATATACCCAGTAATGGGATGGCTGGGTCAAATGGTATTTCTAGTTCTAGATCCCCAAGGAATTGCCACACTGACTTCCACAATGGTTGAACTAGTTTACAGTCCCGCCAACAGTGTAAAAGTGATGAACACCTAATCTTAACATAGCTGGCCTTAGATACTTTTATCAGCTTCACTGTCTGCTTTTCTCTTCCATATACTCTACGCTTGACCCAAACAAGCCCTCTCACAATTCTCTGAACGGACTAGACTTTTGGTGACTCTCTGCCTTTGTCCATCCTTTATCCTTGGCCTGGAATACTCTCCACCCCTTCTCCTTCAGGCAAAATCACATTCATCTTTCAGGCCCAACCTAAGTGTCAGCTCTAAGCAATCACAGGTACTCCCTCCTCCCCAAATCCTGGATTGAGTGGCTTCACTTCTGTGCTCTATTCACACTGTATTATTATAATTATATATTTACATATTTGTCTCTCACTAGACTGTGAGTACTTAGCCGGGACACTTTTATTAACTTCTGACTTTTCAGCATAAGTTAACATATGGTTGATGTTTGGTAGTGAATGCTTACTATACATACCCTTCTAATTATTGTACACATTATTATCTTATTTAATCCTCACATATGTTGAGGGACAGATGACAGAAAAGAGGAAAGAAAAGAAGTGACCATATACACAACAAGAGAAAAAAGGAAAAAAAGCTAAGGTACCTGCTGTAGAAACTCATGGATCTCAAAAGTGTCAATAGCGTTTGCAAGCTAAATGTTCTTGCTTTACCTTCTTCTTCCTGCCATTACTGCCATTACCTCTATCTTAAGTTCTGAGATTTAAAAGATGGCTGGAAGAAATGATAATAGGGAGGAATGGGAATGGGAAAATAGCTCTACTGAGGAAAATTATCCTTTTGTGTGGAGTGCCAGGTTATTCCAGGACCACTACCCTTTGTAACATAATCTACATGCATGACATATTTCTTTTCATACTGGACACAGGGCAGGGCACTTAGTAGGTATTCAACAGATGTGCACTGAATTAAACTGCAAGGAAAACTGACCTCCTGAGTCACTAAAACAGACAAGCAAGCCCCTGCCAAATTTGTAGACACAGTGATGTCAAAAAGAATAAAAGTAAAGTAACTCAAATATTTGATAATTTGAAGTCAAGTTTTCAAAATCTGCCCCCAAAGCTAAATTGATAATTACATTTTCTAAGTTAGTACCTGGCTGGTGTGAGAACAGAGGAAGCAGAGATTTCAGTAATGAAAACATTTTTACAGGGACTAGGTAGGCACTAGGAAGATGTTAAGAATCTGCCGGGTACAGTGGCTCATGCCTGTAATCCCAGCGTTTTTGGGGGGCCAAAGTTGGAGGATTCCTTGAGGCCAGGAGTTCAAGATAAGCCTGGATAACATGGCGAGACCCTGTCTCCGCAAAAAATAATAAAAAAATTAGCTTGTAGTCCTAGCTACTCAGGAAGCTGAGGTGGGAGGCTGTTTGAGCCCAGGAGTTCGAGGTTACAGTGAGCTACCATCACGTCACTGCCTTCTAGCCTGTGCAATAGCGTGAAACCCTGTCTTAAAAAAGAAAAAAGGTAAGAATTTGTCTCAATTTCTTCTTTAGTGTTTGAGCGGTGAAAGGTTTTTAAAAAATTTTCCCCAGGTTATGGTCTAATCAGGATAGAATTAAAATTCAGATATTTCAGATCTTATTTTTGAAAATTTCTCAGGTCATAAGACATTCTGATAATCTTGCTTATGAAACAAGATATCTACATACTACCAGATATTTTCAAAGTGTCAGAATTAGATATTTCTACAAAGAAGATATATTAATGGCTAAGGACACAAAAGTATGTTCTACATTAGTCATTAAGGAAATGCAAATCAAAACCACAAACAAGATACCACCTTTATACCAGGATGACTTTTGTTTTTTAAAAGGAAAATAAGCACTGGTGAAGATGTACAGAAATTGGAACCCTTGTACATTGCTGGTTGGAATGTAAAATGGTGCAGCCTCTCTAGAAGGTTCCTTTTTGGTTCCTTAAAAAGTTAAACATAGAATTACCATATGACCCAACAACTGTACTTCTAGGAATATGCCCCAAAGATCTGAAAACAGAAACTCAAAGAGATTGTTAACACCTGAATGTTCACTGCATCATTATTCACAATAGCCAAAATGTGGAAACAACCCGAATGTCCACCTACAGATGAATAAACAAAATATTATTTAACAACAAAAAGAATGAATTACTGATACATGCTACAACATGGATGAACCTTGAAGACATTAAGTGCAAGAAGCCAGACAAAAAAGTCATATATTGTATGATTCCATTTATAAGAAATATCTAGAACATGCAAATCCCTCAAGACAGAAAGAAAATGAATGTTGTCAGGGGCTATGTGTAAGTGTGTGGGGATGGAGAGTGACTGCCTGATGGGTATGGGGTGACAAAAATGTTTTGGAACTAGACAGATGTGACGGCTGTACAACATTGTGAATGTACAAAATATGAAAATGAATTGTATACTTTTTGATTCTATTTTATTTATTTGAGATGGAGTCTCATTCTGTCACCCAGGCTGGAATGCAATGGTGCAATCTCAGCTCACTGCAACCTCCACCTCTCAGGTTCAAGTGATTCTCCTGCCTCAGCTCCTGAGTAGCTGGGATTATAGGCATGAGCCACCACATCCTGCTAATTTTTTTTTTTGCATTTTTAGTATTGACGGGGTTTCACCATGTTGGCCAAGCTGGTCTCGAACTCCCGACCTCAGGTTATCCACCCACCTCAGCCTCCCAAAGTGCTGGGATTACAGGCGTGAGCCACCGTGCCTGGCCTGAATTGTATACTTTAAAATGGTTAATTTTCTGTTATGTGAATTTCACCTAAAAAAATTATCAAAATTACAGAGGGAGGCCATACGAGCTGCTGTCTTGATGGCTACCAAGCCAATGGCTAAACAACAAAATGTGGTATTATCCATACAATGGAATATTATTCAACCATAAAAAGAATGAAGTGCTGATACTTCATGGCTAAACAACAAAGCTGTCTGTAGTGAAAAAGAGAGAAATATTTTAATCTTTCCACATTTAAAGTATAAATGATGAGGGCAATACTTAAAAAAAATGTTAAATTGGCACTCAAAAGAAGTGCAGGCCAGGCACAGTGTCTCATGTCTAGAATCCCAGCACTTTGGGAGGTTGAGGCAGGAGGACTGTTTGAGCCCAGGACTTCCAGAACAGCCTAGGCAACAGAGTGAGACCCTATCTCTACAAAAAATTTAAAAATTAGCTGGGTGTGGTGGCACAAACCTGTGGTCCCAGCTACTTGGGTGGCTGAGGTGGGAGGATTGTTTGAGCCTGTGAAGTTGAGGCTGCAGTGAGTTGTGATTGTACCACTGCATTCCAGCTTGGGCAATGGAGTGAGAATGTCAATAAATAAAATAAGTATCAAAAAAGCAAAAGAAGTGCCTGGTAGTATGGGCTTCCTGGAGTACTAGGACCAGGACATTCATCTTCCAGCCAAATGACTTGGATTCCAGTCCTCCTTTCATCTTGGTGGCCGAACAGTACAGGGAAAAGGTCATGGGCTTCAAATACAGATAGCCTTGGTTTGAATTCTAGGTCTGCCACTTAATTTCTGTGCCCTTGGGCAAATTCCTTGACCGCTTCCAACACTGATCAATTTTATCTCTAAATTAAAAAAAAAAAAGGTCGCGGCTGGGCGCGGTGGCTCAAGCTTGTAATCCCAGCACTTTGGGAAGCCGAGGGAGGTGGATCACGAGGTCAGGAGATCGAGACCACGGTGAAACCCCGTCTCTACTAAAAATATAAAAAATTAGCCGGGCATGGTAGCGGGCGCCTGTAGTCCCAGCTACTCGGAGAGGCTGAGGCAGGAGAATGGCTTAACCCGGGAGGCGGAGCTTGCAGTGAGCTGAGATCGCGCCACTGCACTCCAGCCTGGGCGACAGAGCGAGACTCCTCTCAAAAAAAAAAAAAAAAAATGGCCGGGCGCAGTGGCTCATGCCTGTAATCCCAGCACTTTGGGAGGCCGAGGTGGGTGGATTGCCTGAGCTCAGGAGTTCGAAACCAGCCTGGGCAACATGGTGAAACCCTGTCTCTACTAAAATACAAAAAAATTAGCCGGGTGTGGCGGCGTGCACCTGTAGTCCCAGCTGCTCTGGAGGCTGAGGCAGGAGAATTGCTTGAACCTGGGAGGCGGGGGTGGCAGTGAGCTGAGATGGCACCACTGCAGTCTAGCCTGGGCGACAGAACGAGACTCCGTCTCAAAAAAAAAAAAAAAAAATTTTTTTTTTTAAATTTAAAACTCCAGTAACTAGATTAACAGAAGGATGAAATGAAATCAATATATCACATAGCATCTGGGACTATGGTATGTAATTGATGAATATTAACCTAATAATAATTCCAATAATATTAATCTTCATCCTTCTAATAACTAGATGTGTGACTTTAGGGAAAATAGTTGAATTTTCCCTAAGGATTGTTTAGGGAGGACCTGGGGCAAATCAGCTGTCACTAATAGCATCATTTTTCTATAGGAAAAATGGAAATAGTAGAGGGGGGGAAGCAAGGGATGATGCAAGAATAATTACATGAACATGAGCCTCAGGTCTCTGAAGCGTCCTTCCATTAGTCCCTAACCGACTGTTACATCCCACCACCCAAGTCAGTCCCTATGTGCCAGGGCTCTGATAAGTGTCCCAGGGCCAAAAATAAGAACATTAGAGGTCTTAACCATGGATTATGCACCAGATGGAATTCAGAAGAAAATACTTGAACTGTAAATACATTTCGGAAGTCTGACAACATTCTTATTTTTCTCACAATGATTACTTTGACTTCTGAAATACCAAATTTCAAAAAGTTTTCTCTTTTTTTAAGGACATACATAAACGAGTAATTTTAATATACTAGTCAGAATAGAGACTACATGTAGAGGCAAAAGATATTTGAGAGGGTTACTAAAGCAGTTTCCAAAATATTGTTATTAGTCCATTTTTTAACTCAGTGTTGAGTACATAGGTGTTTATTTTATTTTAAACTCTGCCTACATATTATATACATTCTTTTATATGGAAGACGTATTTTAGCTATTAAAAAGTCCCCAAATTCTAGAAAGTTAATTTCTTGTCTTCCTAGATTATACATTGAGTAATAAGCTCATCAAATGGGAAAAATTATGTAAGGCTCTCCAAATGCATTTAAATACAGCAAAAGCAGTAACAGCCATGGTAGTAGTAATCTCTTCACCCTAATTAGTGATGGCAGTTGAGGCAGATTAGTAAAGTGAGCCAGGAGACTGGTGACCCAAGTGTCATCTTTCTTTTTTTTAAAATTACTTTTAATTATTTTTATACTTTAAGTTCTGGGATTTCATTATTATACTTTAAGATCTGTGTAGAATGTGCAGGTTTGTAACACAGGTATACACATGCCATGGTGGGTTGCTGCACCCATCAACCCGTCATCTACATTAGGTATTTCTCCTAATGCTATCCCTCCCCTAACCCCCCACCCACCCCAACAGGCCCCGGTGTGTGATATTCCCCTCCCTGTGTCCATGTGTTCTCATTGTTCAACTCCCACTTATGAGTGAGAACATGTGGTGTTTGGTTTTCTGTTCCTGTGTTAGTTTGCTGAGAATGATGGTTTCCAGCTTCATCCATGCCCCTGAAAAGGACATGAACTCATCCTTTTTTATGGCTGCATAATATCCCATGGTGTATATGTGCCATATTTTCTTTATCCAGTCTATCACCGATGGGCATCTGGGTTGGTTCCAAGTCTTGGCTACTGTGGACAGTGCTGCAATAAACATATGTGTGCATGTGTCTTTATAGAATGATTTATAATCCTTTGGGTATATACCCAGTAATGGGATTGCTGGGTCAAATGGTATTTCTGGTTCTAGATCCCTGAGGAATCACCACACTGTCTTCCACAACGGTTGAACTAATTTACACTCCCACCAACAGTGTAAAAGCATTCCCATTTCTCCACATCCTCTGTAGCATCTATTGTTTCCTGACTTTTTAATGATCGCCATTCTAACTGACGTGAGATGGTATCTCATTGTGGTGTTGATTTGCATTTCTCTAATGACCAGTGATGATGAGCTTTTTTTCATGTTTGTTGGCCACATAAAAGTCTTCTTTTGAGAAGTGTCTGTTCATATCCCTCACCCACTTTTTGATGGGGTTGTTTTTTTTCTTGTTAATTTGTTTAAGTTCTTTGTAGATTCTGGATATTAACCCTTTGTCAGATGGACAGATTGCAAAAATTTTCTCCCATTCTGTAGGTTGCTTGTTCATTCTGATGATAGGTTCTTTTGCTGTGCAAGAAACTCTTCAGTTTAATTAGATCCCATTTGTCAATTTTGGCTTTTATTGCCATAGCTTTTGGTGTTTTAGTCATGAAGTCTTTGCCCATGCCTATGTCCTGAATGGTATTGCCCAGGTTTTCTTCTAGGGTTTTTATGGTTTTAAGTCTTACATTTAAGTCTTTAATCCACCTTGAGCTAATTTTTGTATAAGGTGGAAGGAAGGGGTCCAGTTTCAGTTTTCTGCATATGGCTAGCCAGTTTTCCCAACACTATTTATTAAGAATCCTTTCCCCATTGCTTGTTTTTGTCAGGTTTTCAAAGATTAGACAGTTGTAGATGTGTGGTGCTATTTCTGAGGCCACTGTTCTGTTCCATTGGTCTATATATCTGTTTTGGTACCAGTATCATGCTGTTTTGGTTACTGTAGCCTTGTAGTATAGTTTGAAGTCAGGTAGTATAATGCCTCCAGCTTTGTTCTTTTTGCTTAGGATTGTCTTGGCTATAAGAGCTCTTTTTTGGTTCCATATGATATTTAAAGTAGTTTTTTCTAATTCTGTGAAGAGAGTCAATGGTAGCTAGATGGGGATAGCATTGAATCTATAAATTACTTTAGGCAGTATGGCCATTTTCATGATATTGATTCTTTGTATTCATGAGCAAGGTTTCTCTTTTTATTTTCACTGTCTATCTATTGATTTGGTAAATCTGCTCTGTTGGTGTCCATAAGTGCTTAGTCTGCCTTTAGGTAATCACACTCTAAGTGCAGAAAGTGGGGACAGATAGAGGAGGAAGGTACTTTTTTTGTATGAGGGCCCAGAGCAAGCCTCTAGGTTTGCTCTACGTTAGGGTAGTCCAGACTGTGAGGATCGGAGGGAAAAACAGATGGTGGGACTCTGCTCTGAAATGTACTAAGCATCTCCAGGCTGGAAGGAAAAATCAGCAATGACTTAGAAGGCCTTATCTATGTGATAAAAATGAATTCTCACTGGCTAGGTGTGGTGGTTCATGCCTGTAATCCCAGCACTTTGGGAGGCCAAGGTGGGCGGATTGCTTCAGCCCAGGAGTTCAAGACCAGCCTGGACAACATGGAGAAACCCTGTCTCTACCAAAAAAAATACAAAAATTAACCAGGCATGGTGGTGCATGCCTGCAATCCCAGCAATTAATACTTGAGAGGCTAAGGCAGGAGAATTGTTTGAGCCTGGGAGGAGGAGGTTGCAGTGAGACGAGATCGCGCCATTGCACTACAGTCTGGGTGACCAGAGTGAGACTCTGTCTCAAAAAAAAAGAATTCCCTGGCTCTAGGCCTAACTTATCACTGTGGTTTCCATTCTGCAAAAAGTTCTCATTTGGTTTCCATTCTGCAAAAAGTTCTCATTTCCTTGTTTAATCTCACCAAATCTACCATTAACTAAGTATTTGCAAAGGAAAATGTACTAAGTACTAATGAATATCCTCCTACCTATATTTTTATCTAAGACTTTAAATCCTTTGAAGTCTTATATTTCAAAGTTTACAAAGCACTTTTACATGTGATACTCACAACAATTAGGCTGGCCAGGAAGGGACTTTTATCCCTATTCAGAGATGAGGAAACTGAGACTCAGAAAGCGTAAGTGATTTTCCCAGAGTCACACAGCTTGTTAGAATGCAGACCTCCCGATACCTAATATACAGCTCTTTCTGTTATTTAATTTATCTTCAACCTACATGCTTATTGTATTTCTCCACCTCTACATTTTCTTCCTTCCAAACAGTGCAAATACAATCCTTCAATTAGGGTAGCAGACTGTTACAGAATGACTTTCCTGGGTGTGTAAGGAATAATCTGTTTCAACTTGCTGAATGAATTGTATAGGAAAAACAAATATGGGTTTAGTTCATTTAATTCTCAATGGATTCTCCTTAGAGAAGAGCAAGATGCTAAGGAATGATATTTACCTCCAGCCTTATATTATTCTGCAGAGTTGTCACCATTTATTTATATGTCTATTTCTCTTTTCAGACCTTAAGCAAATTGAAGAGACTTTGTCATATTTATCTCTTTATTCTGACCCCCAAGCAGTGCTTGGTGCTTGGCAGATTTTTAAAAAATGAACACCAAATGAGCATTTCGTTCCACATACATCTGCATTGTAAGTTCATATCTGCTAAATGGATTTGTGTGTAAAATCATTATCTGCTGGTGCTCAAAAACAGTGAAATAAGGATTATGGCAAATCTGACATGACATTCTTTCAGGTTACTACTTATTATATCAAAGACTGAGCCTTTAATATAATGTTAGACTAACTGGTTATTTTTTTAAACTCCAGTAATCAACAGTTTAAACAGAGAAATTTCAAAATAGTCCGTGTAGGACTATAAAAACAGAGATGAATTCACAAGTAGCAAGTAACTTCCAAGTCCTAACTGAGATTGTCTTGCTTTGCTGGAATGTAAGTCTCTGGAATTTCTGATGGAGATGTTTAGAAAAGATTCTTTTTCATCTGGATAGAAGTGGTATGTGGGAGTCAGCTAAAAAGCCGGATTTAGGACTGGCTTACTAATTTCTTTAGTGGCAGAATTTCAAACTATGGATTGCCATCTTAGTGTCTGCTTTAGATGAAACTGGCTAACTAGTGAGAGTTTATGTTAAGGCTAAACCAATCCAGAGACGATGTACACATCTGCCTGGTAACCTAGGATGGAACCTGCACATTTTCCAAGAATGATGCCTCAGTTGAGATCCTGTCATCACTAACTCACAGATTATGGCATTAGCCTGTTAATAAGTCTCCTAACTTCCCATTTTTCTCCATAAAATTTGTTCATCCACTTACACATTTATAAATATTTACTGCATACCTACAAGATGTAGGCCCTGTGTTAGAAACTGGAGATAAGATGAGTAAGACAGTTTCCTTCTCTCATTAGTTGTATGAGATACATATAAAAGCTTAGAAAGGAAGTCAATATATAGGAGGGCCTATTATGGGTTAGTCATTTTACATATGCGATTTCTTTTCATTCCCACAATACCACAATGGGGTATTACTTCTACTTGACAGACGGGGAAACTAAGACTTGAATTGGCTATGTAACTTGCCCATGGTGTATATCTCATAAGGAACTGAATCAGATTTTGTATGTAGGTCTGTTTCTAAAGCCTATGTTCTTTCCACTAAACCAGTGGTTCTTAAATTTTAAGATACATAGAAATCACTTGTTATACAGGAAATTTGTGAAAACACAGACTCTCTGGCCCACCTGCAGAGATTCTGATTCAGTAGGTCTAGCTTGGAAGCCAAAGGTATGCTCAAAGACCACAGTTTGAAAAGCACTGTAGTTCAGAAAGCAAACAAAATAACAGAAATTGTAACAAAATGGTATTATCATAAAGATAGGAACAAAGTGAGTAAGCAAATGTCATACCTATCAAATTAGTTTCCTAAATTGCAAATCTAATCTTGCTAATTTCCTGCTTAAGAGAAGCGATGAATACTTACTGTCCACAGTTTAAGGTTCAAGCTTTATAGCAGAACACAGACATACCTTCAAAAAAAATGTGCCCTAATGCACATTTTCAGCCTTCTCCCTGCTCACTTCTGTCTATGAACAACTCCTTCTTGCCTTACTGAATGACTTCTTTCCCACATATCCCAAGCCATTCGACACTTCCAAGCTGTATCACACACCCAAATTTTTATGTTCTTCTTTCTTAATCCAAATGATTCTTCCTACTCATTCTTCCAAACTTAGTTTATATTATTAGTATTACTGCAGATAATATTTCCTGATTATTTACTAGATGTTAGGCACCAGTCTAAGCACTTTACATGTATCAACGGATTTAATCTTCACAACAATCTTATCAAGTGGCTACTAACTGAAGTACGTGAGGCACAGAAAGATTAAGTGATTTTTCTCAAGATTATACAGCTGCTAGGTGGAAAAGCTAGGATTTGAATTCAGGCAATACAGCACTGCAAACTCTTAACCACTAACTTACAGCTATCTCTCATGAGTCATGGACTCTTTCATTTACCCAGGGCCTAATTCAAACCCTCTCTCTTAGATTCACCTAGCCTATCCTCATCTCTTATTCTTCTGAACTTCCTTCCATTCCACTTGTTTGTGGACTATATCCCTCCGTTTTGAACCAATCTGGTCTCTAACTGCTTCAGGTACTGAGGTTTCATTTTTAGAGATAAGTGGCAAGTACCCTAAAGGTAGAAACCATATTACCCTGTGTATCTTGGCTTGGACTTGTCACATGGCAGACACTGAATGAATTTTTCTTGGACCGAAATACCGAGCATGCATTTTACCAACTAAACTATATTCAGTAGTTAAAGAGACAGCACATGAATGGGTAGAGTCCCTCCAAAGTGAAGAGGGAGTGAGTAGGCAGGTATATGTTAGACAGCTCCTTTCTTGACAAAAGACTGAGAAGCAAATGCAAAAAGGCTCTCACGCATATGTAGGTTTGTTTTCCATGGTTGGCTGGTCCTGACTTTCAAAGTGAAATCCTGTAGTTCAATCTTCCAGTAAACAGTAATTAGATATCTACAGCTATACATTCAAATTTATCTTTGGATTAAAAAGCTGCATAGAAGGTTTCACTCCCTTTCCAGATAAGAGATTTTCACAAACACTTTGAATTGGTTGCAAAGTTGAATCTATCTACTGCTTTGCAGCATGAATAAACTAGTTCAGGATTACAAAGTGTATGTTCTTTGTCTCAGTTACACCTGGAATATTTGCAGTGAACAGATTCCATAGGTTGTATTCTTTGTATTTACATATCATTATTCTAGTATATCTTTTCCTCAGGGTAAATATTTTACAACTGCAAAAAATGGTATAATCAAATACATTCATGTGCATGTAAGAACGTTATGAAAAAGAGAATTTAAGGCAGTATTTTTCTAATAAAAGTGCATGTACAAATTTTTTAAAAGAAAAATGCTATTTAAAAACAAAATGCTAGAATTCAAAATCATTTGCAAATCTTTTTCCCCAGCTCCTGCCCTTACCTACTGGATGCCTCCATTATAAGATAACTATTTAATTTGAATTAAGATAAAATAACACTAAAAGGAGAAAAAATAACAACACAAAAGGCCTGACTCTGTAAGTGATCTTGGGCAAATAACTCATATAGGTCTCAGTTTCCTAAACTGTAGAATAATGAAGTAAGATTAAGTAAATTCTAAAGTTCCTTTCAGATGAGCCTAGATTAAAAATAACAGCAATAATAGATACTTTTATTTACATAGTGCTTATTACATACTAGGTACCAGTACATGTTACTAGCAGGTAGGTACTATCATTATCCCTATTTTATTTAAGAGGAAATTGGAAACTGGCGATAGATCAGAGGCCCAGGAATGTATTTTAAACAAGCTCCCCAGGTGATTGTGATGCTAGTAGTCACTGTACTATATTTTGAGAACTCCCACACCAATGGCTGCAGTCTATATTGGGAAAGATTGCGCAATCCCAACTGTTGTCTGTCAAATAAGACATTTATCCAATTAGCATATGACTTGGGAAAGTCATTAAATACTCTGTGTTACAGTTTCCTTTTCTATAAAACGGGTATAATAAAACCTGTCTTACAGATTTTGCAAATGGCCTAGTCTTATGCCTATAATGGTCACCATTATCAAAGGCATCCAAAAAGTTATTAACACAAATGAAAGAACAATAAAATTTTGTTACAACCCATTTTAAAGTCCATTCCATAAACTGTTACTTTTCCTTAATTTTATTTTCAAATGAACATACAGTAAAATGAATTATTTTTAATGACCATTCTATGAATTCTAACATATGTATAGATTCATGTAACCATCACCACAATCAGGATACGAAAGTTTCATCACACAAAAAATATCCTTTGTGGTATCCCTTGCAGTCACACACTTTCCTGAATACTCTCTAGCAACTGCTGACCAGTTCTCTGTCCCTACAGTTTTGCCTTTTCAAAAACATCATATAATAGAACTGTACAGTACATAACTTTTAGAGACTGATATATTTTACAAAGAATAATGCCTTTGTGATACATTCAAGCTGCTGTATGCATCAAAAGTTCGCTCCTATTTATTTCTGAGCAGTATGCTTATTCGTTTACACACCGAAGGTCAATAAAGGATACTAAAGGACATTTGGGTTGTTTTTAGTTTTGGCAATTATGAACACAGCTTCAGCTTCTATAAACACTCATGCACAAGTTTTTTTTTTTTTTTTTTTTTTAGACGGAGTCTCACTCTGTCGCCTAGGCTGGAGTGCAGTGGTGCCATCTCGGCTCACTGCAAGCTCCGCCTCCCGGGTTCACGCCATTCTCCTGCCTCAGCCTCCAGAGTAGCTGGGACTACAGGCGCCTGCTACCATGCCCAGCTAATTTTCTGTATTTTTAGTACAGATGGGGTTTCACCGTGTTGGCCAGGATAGTCTCGATCTCCTGACCTTGTGATCCACCCGCCTTGGCCTCCCAAAGTGCTGGGATTACAGGCATGAGCCACTGCGCCCGGCCACAAGTTTTTGTGTGAACCTAAGTTTTCATTTTTCTAGAGTAATACCGAGCAGTACGTTGCTGTATCATAAGTTAAATGTATGTTTAACTTTCTAAGAAACTGTCATGAAACTGTTCATCAGAGTGGCTGAACCACTTTGTATTCTTGACGGCAATGAATAATAGTTTTGGTTGTTCTCCATCCACTGAAATTCACAAAGCTGTGCAAAGCCGTGATGTGTATTTTAGCATACAAGCAGTGAATTTCTTCAATGAAACAACAGTGGGCAGTTGAAAATTCCAAAAGCAAATCTATTAAAATAGTTTTCACAGCCAGGCGTGGTGGCTCACGCCTGTAATTCTAGCACTTTGGGAGGCCGAGGTGGGAGAATCACGAGGTCAGGTGTTTAACACCAGCCTGGCCAGCATGGTGAAACCCTGTCTCTACTAAAAATACAAAAATTAGCCAGGCGTAGTGGTGGGCACCTGAAATCCCAGCTACTCGGGGGGCTAAGGCAGGAGAATCGCTTGAACCAGGAGGCGGAGGTTGCAGTGAGTCGAGACCACGCCATTGCACTCCAGCCTGGGTGACAGAGTGAGACTCCGTCTCGAAAGGAAGGAAGGAAGGAAGGAAGGAAGGAAGGAAGGAAGGAGGGAAGGAAGGAAGGAGGGAGGGAGGGAAGGAGGGAGGGAGGGAGGGAGGGAGGGTAGGAAGGAAGGAAGGACGGAAGGAAGGAAAGAAAGAAAATAGTTTTCACATGTGGCACATATACACCATGGAATACTATGCAGCCATAAAAAATGATGAGTTCGTGTCCTTTGTAGGGACATGGATGAAACTGGAAAACATCATTCTCAGTAAACTATCGCAAGGACAAAAAACCAAACACCGCATGTTCTCACTCATAGGTGGGAATTGAACAATGAGAACTCATGGACACAGGAAGGGGAACATCACATTCCGGGTACTGTTGTGGGGTGGGGGGTGGGGGGGCGGGGACAGCATTAGGAGATATACCTAATGCTAAATGACGAGCTAATGGGTGCAGGAAATCAACATGGCACATGGATACATATGTAACAAACCTGCACATTGTGCACATGTACCCTAAAACCTAAAGTATAATTAAAAAAAAAAAAAAAAAAAAAAGAAAATAGTTTTCACTAGTCCGCTACAATTTTTGATAGGGGCATTTTGCCTATGTATGTCCAGGTGTAAAACCAAAAACCTCTAACACATTTTGGTGTGGTTTATGCTAAAAATACTCTGCAAAGATGAGTATAATAGGAAATGAGAAGTATGTATGGCTATTGTTAAAGTGAAATATCTAATCTGAAATTAGAATCTTTCTGCCTAACCAAGTACCCCTAACTTAATCATGATGTGTGTTATTGGCTGATAGTGTATTCCTCCAATCTAACCATCAATTAGAAAAGTACCCTTCTTTCTTCTAGAAGATACTTCTCCACAAGTCTACCTGCCACAATGCTGCTAATTTTTTGTGTCAGCTTTAAAAAATTCTCCCTGGTGTGGCCTAACTCTCCTAGGCAGCTCTAACACCCTACATGTATCTCCATTATGGAATTTATGTCATAATACATGCAATCCTTTGTTTGCATGTCACTGATCATATAAAGGAATGCATCATCCAAAGGAATGCATCATCCATATATCTCCTGGCGTTGAGCACAATGCGGATATATAGCAAGTCCCTAAAAAATGTGTAGATTTAATGGTCAAAACAAATTAATGGTAGTTTACCTACTAAATGTCTACATATCATCCTTTAAGACTCAAATGTTTACTCCTTAAGAAGTCTTGTTTGTGTCATTTCTGTATCATACTTATTGCCACTGCTGTTTTTCATACCATATTGCAAGTACCTGTTTCCTGGGATGATAGGTAATTGGAAAGAATAACCAGGGTCAAGGCAAATCTGTAACTGGAAGAAAAATGCCAGATAATTCTCAGTATCCCCCATGAGAGGCATGAAAATCAGGATAAAGTAATTTGGAGAGGTAAAAGTGACTTGTCAAAAATACTAATGGAAGGTAACTGAATATCTTTCTCTCTGCTATTTTTTCTATACAAATTGTCTACTTTCTTCAAACTGGACCAACATGAATTCAACTTCTTTACACTATTCCTTTGCTCATGTTTTCCCAACCTTGCAATGATCTCTCCTTTTACCTCTGCACATGCAAACTGTACTGTGCTTTCCAGAACCAGATCAAATCTTACCTCTTAGGCTGTGCACAGTGGCTCACTCCTGTAATCCCAGCACTTTGGGAGGCTGACACAGGTGGATCACTTGAGTCCAGGAGTTCAAGACCAGACTGGGCAACATGATGAAACCCCATCTCTACTAAAAATACAAAAATTAGCCGGGTATGGTGGTGCATGCCTGCAGTCCCAGCAACTGGGAGGAAGGCAGGAGGATTGCTTGAGCCTGGGAGGTCGAGGCTGCAGTGAGCCCTGACTGTGCCACTGTACTCCAGCATGAGCAACAGAGTGACACCCTGTCTCAAAAAACCAAAAAACTTTACCTCTTTAGAAAAGTCCTTTCTGAGTATAAAGATTGTTCCTTCTGAATTCTTCTAGATCATATAACAAATCTTTGCTAGGGATACTTTTTGTAAGGATATGCTTTGGCTCTCCAACATTAGATGACAAATTCCTTAAAGAACAGGACTGGCACTCATACTGTTTTTTATATATTAATTCATTTATTTTTAATTGACAAAAATTGTATATATCATGTATAATCTGATGTTCTGAACTATATATACATTGTAGAATGGCTATACTGAGCTAAATAACATATGCATAACCTCACATACTTATTGCTTTTTTTTTTTTTTTTTTAATTTTTTGAGACGGAGTCTCGCTCTGTCACCCAGGCTGGAGTGCAGTGGCGCAATCTCGGCTCACTGCAAGCTCCGCCTCCCGGGTTCACGCCATTCTCCTGCCTCAGCCTCTCCGAGTAGCTGGGACTACAGGCGCCCGCCACCACGCCCGGCTAACTTTTTGTATTCTTAATAGAGACGGGGTTTCACCGTGGTCTCGATCTCCTGACCTCGTGATCCGCCCGCCTCGGCCTCCCAAAGTGCTGGGATTACAAGCGTGAGCCACCGCGCCCGGCCACTTATTGCTTTTTATGGTGAGAACTCACACTGTTTTTTTAATGTCCCCAGAAACAACAAGTGGTAGTCCCTCAGTTTGGTAGCAAACAAGGTAAAGGTACAGTACACATGAAAGTGTACTTTCAGCTCCCAAATTCTCAGAAACATGGCCATATAAGGCCCTGTGGGAAATAAAAATTCATGAGGAATATGACTGTCTCCAAACATAGGAATTTAAGTTAGTGTTATATTTAAGACAAGAACAGTTTCTTCCGATTCTTTTTAAAAGAATCTGTATAAGAAGAAAAAAATGTTTCTAGGTGCCTGTCAGGTTTATGACATTGGGAAGGTGTCAATAGCCTCTGGAGAAGGCTTTAGAAGGTTTTAATTTTTATTTGGAAAATACTGAGATGGCTACTTTTTAAATGTTACATAAAAGAAAATATAACTGGATATATTACCCCCAAAGTCAGCTAATATTTCATAACTAGAAAATTAAACATACTTTCTTAGGCCTTGCCATTACTGAAAACAAAAAGTGGACAGGTTGGGCCAGCTATTTAACAATGAATGCTTTTACAGTAATAAATGGTGACAGCCCAAATCAAAAAAGAATGCATTACTGAGATATCATCAATTGTGTTCTGTCATTACATGGCAACTCCACCCAGTCTAAGCTTGTCAAAAAGTGTTACTGTAATCCATGAAGAAGTCTTCACCTCAGGCAAAAGGGAAAAATGTGGAGGGCTGGCTCTGAACAGGTGTGCTGAATTGTAATGCCAATGTTGAGTCACAAATCTCTTTACATCAGTTTCATATATGACAATTATTAACTTCTACTGTGAGGTGTCAGACATGGATAAACTGATCTATCAGCAGGCAATTTAAGAACAACAAATATAAACAAGGAGGGTATGGATACATCTTTTGAGCATTATTCCATGCACAAAAGTAGAAGTACGCAGTTAAGAGAAACTTTCTTATTCTAATCTAGTGAATATAATATTTGCGAATAGGGGAATGTCTGATCTGCTCTTCAGATCATCCCACTCAGATCCTACCTAATCTTGGTAAGAGCACTGATTCAGTTTATCCCATAAATCTTTAATATAATTGTACCTCAGTTTTACAAGGGATCATGATGTATCAAAAGCACATAAGTGTGTATTCTGGCCTTTACACAGTTGTATTACCTTGGGCAAATTGCTTAACCTCTATAAGCCTCAGTTTCCTCTCTCCTCAGTAAATGGGGGCAATTACTATCTCTTAAGATTATCATAAAAACTAGAAGAGATGATTTAAAGGAAGTATCTAACAAAGTGCTTGGCCCTAGCAACTCACAGCACAAGCTTAGTCCCTTCTTTAAGATACTTCACCTGACTCCTTACTTCCCTATGAAATAAAAGTTTGGAATTTAATAGAGTAACAGACTGCTCAGGATTAAAGTTCATGAAGGCAGAGCTTGAATCCTTTACACTCTATGTCAGTTCCCAGTAGTACCCAGTAAGTACTGAGCCCAAGAATCAATAACTTTTCCAATTTCCAGCCCATAGTAACCTGTCACTTCTCTGCACTCAAGAATTGAAAACTATGTGTATTATTTGAGCTCTTTATTATTACTGTAAAATATACATAACATACAATATAGTATTTTAAGTATACAATTTAGTGGCATTAAGTACAATCATAATGTTGTGAAACTGTCACCACCATCTATTTCCTAACATTTTCATTACTCAAAAAGAAACTCTGTACCCATTAAGCAATAACTTCCCAATTTACCCTACATCTTTAGTTCCTGGCAAACTCAAGTCTACTTTCTGTCCCCATAAATTTGCCTATTTGATTGTTTTCAAAAATTTGCCTATTGATGAATCATACATTTGTCCTTCTGTGTCTGGCTTATTTTACTTAGCATATTTTCAAGATTCATTTATGTTGCAGCATTTATCAGTACTTCAATCCTTTATTAAGGCTAAATAATATTCCATTGTATGGATATACCATATTTTTATCCATTAATCTGTTGATAGATATTTGGATTATTTCCACTTTTTGGCTGTTATGAATAATGATGCAATGAACTTTCAGGCACAAATATCTATTTGAGTCCCTGTTTTCAGTTCTTTTGGGTATATGGCCAGGAGTGGAATACCTGGTTCAAATGGTTACTCCATATTTAACTTTTTGAGTAATCAACAAACTGTTTTCCATAGCAGCTGCCATTTTACATCCCAATCAGTAATGTACAAGGGTTCTAAATTTGTGTCTACATCCTCATAAATTCTTATGTTCCATTTTTAAAATTATAGCCATCCTTCCAGGTATGAAGTGGCATCTTATTTGTGGCTTAGATTTTTATTTCCCCAATGACTACTGACATTGAGCATCTTTCCATGAGCTTGTTGGTCATTTGTGTATCTTTTAAGAAATGTCTATTCAAGTATTTTGCCGATTTTTAAATTGAATTGTTTAATTTTCTGTTGTTGAGTTGTAGGAGTTAATATATTTAATATATTCTGGATATTAAACCCTTATCAGATGTATGATTTGCAAATATTTTCTTCCATTCTGTGGGTTATCTCATTTTTTTTATGGATGTATAGTATTCCATGGTGTATATGTACCACATTTTCTTTATCTAGTCTCCCACTGATGGGCGTTTAGGTTGATTCCATGTCTTTGCTATTGTGAACAGTGTTGCGATGAACATAGGCATGCAAGTGTCTTTATAACAGTACAATTTATATTCCTTTGGGTAAATACCCAGTAATGGGATTGCTGAGTCGAATGGCATTTCTGCCTGTAGGTCTCTGAGGAATTGCCACACTGTCTTCCACAATGGTTGAACTAAATTACACTCCCACTAACAGTGTGTAAGCACTCTTTTTTCTCTCTGCAACATCGCCAGCATCTTTTTTTTTTTTTTGACTTTTTAATAATAGCCATTCCGACTGGTGTGAGAAGGTATCTCATTGTGGTTTTGATATGTATGTCTCTAATGACCTGTGATGCTGAGATTTTTATTCATATAATTGTTGGCCGCATGTATGTCTTCTTTTGAAAAGTGTCTGTTCATGCCCTTTGCCCACTTTTTAATGGGGTTGTTTGTTATTTGTAAATTTAAGTTCCTTATAAATGCTAGATATTAGACCTCTGTCAGATGCACAGTTTGCAAAAATTTTCTCCCATTCTGTAGGTTGTCTGTTTACTCTGCTGATGTGTGTTTTGCTCTGCAGAAGGTATTTAGTTTAATTAGATCCCATTTGTCAGTTTTTGCTTTTGTTGCTATTGCTTTTGGTATTTTTGTCATGAAGTCTTTGCCCATGCCTATGTCCTGAATGGTATTGCCTAGGTTGTCTTCTAGGGTTTTTATAGTTTTGGGTTTTCCATTGAAGTCTTCAATCTATCTTGAGTTAATTTTTGTATATGGTGTAAGGAAAGAGTCCAGTTTCAATCTTCTGCATATGGCGAGCCAGTTATCCCAGCACCATTTATTGAATAGGGAGTCCTTAACCCATTGCTTGTTTTTGTCAGCTTTGTCAAACATCAGATGGTTGTAGGTGTGCGGTCTTATTTCTGAGTTTTCTATTCTGTTCCATTGGTCTATGTGTCTGTTTTTGTACCAGTACCATGTTATTTTGGGTACTGCAGCCCTGTAGTATAGTTTGAAGTCAAGTAGCATAATCCCTCCATCTTTGTTATTTTTGCTTAGGATTGCTTTGGCTATTCAGGCTCTTTTTTTTGGTCCCATATGAATTTTTTTTTTTTTTTTGAGACAGAGTTTTGCTCTGTTGCCCAGGGTATAGTGCAGTGGTGAGATCTTGGCTCACTGTAACCTCTGCTTCTCAGGTTCAAGTGATTCTTCTACCTCAGCCTCCCAAGTAGCTGGGATTACAGGCACCTGCTACCATGCCTGGCTAATTTTTGTATTTTTAATAGAAGCAGGGTTTCACCATGTTGGTCAGGCTGGTCTCAAACTCCTGGCCTCAGGTGATCCACTCGCCTCAGCCTCCCAAAGTGCTGGGATTACAGGCGTGAGCCACTGTGCCTGGCCCCCATATGTATTTTAAAAGTTTTTTTCTAGTTCTTTGAAGAATCTCAATGGTAGTTTAATAGGAATAACACTGAATCTATAAATTGCTTTGGGCAGTATCGCCATTTTAACAATATTGATTCTTCTTACCTTTGAACATGAAATGTTTTTCCATTTGTTTGTATCGTTCAGATTCTTTACAGCTAGTATACAGAGATACAATAGATTTGTATGGGTTAATTTCATATCCTGCAAGTTTGCTGACTTTGTTTTAAGCTCAGTTTTTTTTTTTGGTGTGGAATCTCTAGGGTTTTCTCATATAAGATCATGCCATCCGCAAATAGAGATCATTTTACTTCTTCCTTTCCAATCTGTATGCATTTCTTTTTCCTACCCTAGCTAGAAGTTACAGTACTACGTCAAAAGGCAGCAGGGAAGTTGGAATCCTTGCTTTTTTCCTGGTCTTGCAAGAAAAGCTTTGAGTAGTTCACTATTGAGTACGATGTTGGCTGTGGGTTTTTCATATGCGGGCTTTATTATGCTGAGGAAGTTGCCTTTTTTTCCTAGTTAATTGTGTGTTTTTATCATGAAAGGGTGTGGATTTTGGCCAATGTTTTTTTCTGCATCAGTTGAGTCTTGTTAGTATCAGAGTTACAGATTATGTTGCATAATAATGTGAATGCAAAATACCTGCATGCATGTTTCCAGTCCACTCTTTCATCTTAATTTGTGTTCCCTATAATTCATTGGTAAAGAAGCTGACATTAATTCCTTTAATACTGAGTACATGATACTCACCCAGATGCAAACCACAAATTTCAGGAAAATTTTTAAGATCATAACTTTTAGATAATAAAAATGAAACATAATATTTAAATAATACTAATGATAGTTTCTAAACAGTAGAAGTAATTGATATTGTTTGTGATATTTCACAAAGGTTATTTATATTCAGTTTAATGACTCCTGTTTTGACCTGTAGGTTAGCTTTCATATCCCATTTTTTGTAGAGATAGGGTTTTGCCATATTGCCTAGGCTGGTCTTGATATCCTGGGCTCAAGCAATTTGCCTACCTTGGCCTGCTCATGGTGGCATGAGCCACCGTGCCTGGCCAAAACAATTTTAAAATTATTTATTATTTCTAGGCTGGGCGTGGTGGCTCACACCTGTAATCTCAGCACTTTGGAAGGCTGAGGTGGGAGGATCTCCTGGGCCCAGGAGTTCAAGACCAGCCTGCACAAAATAGCGAGACCCCATCTCTATTAAAAAAAATAGTAATAAGTTTATTATTTTAAAATAATTTAAAAATTTTTTCATAGAGATGGGAGTTTTTCTGTGTTGCCCATGCTGGTCTTAAACTCCTGACTGCATGCAATCCTCGTGCCTCTGCCTCCCAAAGGGCTGGGATTACAGGCATGAGCCACTGTGCCCAGCCTCCACCTTTTGGCTATTATGAATAATGCTACTATAAACAGTCATGTACAAATGTTTACATGGACACTGGTTTTCATTTCTCTTGAGTATATAACTAGGAGTGGAACTGCTGGATTACATGGTAACTACATTTAATCAATTGAAGAGCTGCCAGACTGTTTTCCAAAGCTGTTGCACCATTTTACATTCCCACTACCAGCCAATGAGGGTTCAGATTTCTCCACATCCTTGCTAACATTTGTTGTTACCTGATGACTTTTTTTTTTTGAGACAGAGTCTTGCTCTGTTGCCCAGCTGGAGTGTAGTGGCGTGATCTCGGCTCACTGCAACATCTGCCTCTCAGGTTCAAATGATTCTCCTGCCTCAGCCTCCTAAGTAGTTGGGACTACATGTGCGTGCCACCATGCCCAGCAAAGATTTTTATATTTTAAGTAGAGATAGGGTTTTGCTATGTTGGCCAAGCTGGTCTCAAACTCCCAGCCTCAAGTATCTGCCCACCTCCGCCTACCAAAGTGCTGGGATTACAGGAGTGAGCCACTGTGCCGGGCCCCTGATGACTTTTTTGATTCTACAAATTGTAGCAGGTATGAAGTGGTACCTCATGTGGGCTTTGATTTGCATTCACCTGGTGAGTAATAATGTTGAGCTTCTTTTCATGTGCTATTGGCCACTTGCATATCGTCCTTGGAGAAATGTCTTTTCAAATCCTTTGCCAGTTGTTGCTGGGATAATTTGTCTTTTTGTTATTGAGTTGTAAGAGTTCTTTATATATTCCAGATATAAGTCCCTTATTATTAGATTAATGATTTACAGTAATTGTCTCCCAATCTGTGGGTTGTACTTTCACTTTCTTGGTGGTGTCCTTTGAAGTAGTTAGTCAACAGCACTGATTCTGCCTCATCTTTTAAAATTTAACTCAGCTTGCAAAATAATCACTAAGTGAAAAACTTCTCTTGTAATATATATTTCTCATTGATAATAAAGAGTGATGACTACTTCCAGCTCTTCAACATACATACAGCACATATGACAAGAACTGATTCTTACTTTGCACACATTAGTAGTTTCATCCAACTGTAAAGTATCTCTCAAGTAGTGTCCACAATATAGTTATCAATCTTCCATCGACCACCCCATTACCATTGCATATGCCATCCAACAGTGTCATTTGATGAAGTATTTAACCCAAGAACTCATTCTGCTGTCTCTCTCTCTCTGAAAGAGGGTCTTACTCTTGCCCAGGCTGGAGTGCAGTGGTGCAATCACAGTTCACTGCAGCCTTGACCTCTTGAGCTTAAGCAATTCTCCCACCTCAGCCTCCCAAGTAGCTGGGACTACAGACATGCACCACCATATTTGGCTAATTTTTTTTCCCTATTTTTTGTAGAGATGGGGTTTCCACATGTTGCCCAGGCTGGTCTCAAACTCCTGGGCTCAAGTGATCCTCCTACCTCAGAATCCCAAAGTGCTGGGATTATAGGCGTGAGCCACTGCACCCAGCCCGCTGTCTCTTTTGAGCATTAGCATCTTATGGCCAATTTTGCAGCTGGCTTTACAAGTTTCTTGGCAATAGTAGGGTTTGCATCCATTTTTACCTCGAGTGTACTTGTAAACAATTTCTCCTCTGGGATTTTGCATCTTCCTCTGCTTTTAGCAATAGATTTTTTACTTTAGTGATATTATTTTTCTTCTGTTCTGAAAAAAATTCTATTGATTTAACAGAGAAGTAGATCATTAGGCTTTACTTAATAATGAAGCAAAAACTTTGAAGGGCTCATGCTTTTATCAAAAAATGTTCTAAGAGAGAAACACTGACACTAGGGGTAAATGGATTCCTTCTCTTATATGATCAATTTTTATATGTTCACTTCCTAATCAAATTTTCTTTTATGGAAACTAGTATGAAAATAATCACACTCAGATTCAGCTGCCTTGGCATCTTCTATACTGGTACTGGAGTTCTTTGAATTATTTCTATACTAATGTCGAACTACAGTTGACCCTTAAACAACATGGGTCTGAACTGTCTAAGTCCACTTATGAGGAGAGTTTTTTCAATAGAAGTTACACTGAGTGTGCCTGCCTCTTCTGCCTCCTCTTTCATCTCCTCCACCTCTTTTGGCTCTGCTTCCTCTAAGACAGCAAGACCAACCTCTCCTCCGCCTCTCTCCTCAGCCTGCTCTACGTGAAGGTGACAAGAACAAAGACCTTTATGATAATCCACTTCCACTTAATGAAGAGGCAATATATTTCTTCTTCCTTAGGATTTTCTTAATAACATTTTATTTCTCTAGTTCACTTTATTAATGTGCTATATAATACATATAACATACAAAATATGTGTTAATCGATTATGTTATTGGTAAGACTTCTGGTTATCAGTAGGCTGTTAGTAGTTAAGTTTTAGGGGAGTCAAAAGTTATACCTGCATTTGACTGTGTCAAGAGTTGACACCCTAACCTCCACGTTGTTTAAGAGTTAACTGTAGTTTGAACTACACTAGTTTGTACTGGTTTGCAGTATTTATTATACTATATTCATCATTACTTTTATGCTTCAATGAACCATTGTTGAGCCATGATCCATTTTGGGAAGCTAAGAATATAATTAAGCAAGGAAGAATGAATGTAAATCTAACAATAACATATGAATGAAATGAAGTTCAGATGTCAGAGTCAAACACCTCTGTTAAATGAATGCTTGCCAAGACAAAACAATCAATGCAATCAATCCTTATTATCTATTAACAGTCTAATACGTTGTAACAGATATGACAAATTAAATGGGATTTGGAAGAATATAATTTATCTTACATTCAAAATGTGAAATAAATGTGAACAAAAATCAACCTGTTGCTTATTCACACCTAACTGCTTGGGAATCTTAGTAGATAGGTACTCCAGTAGTTCAGGAATCACACTGAGAAACATTGCCCCAGAAACCAGAAACCTAGCATGTAGCAGGAAGTCGAAGAATAGCTGTTATTATCTACATTCTTACCTGTTCTACCTGCCTTGCAGCTTGAGAACATGTCTGGCTCACCCTGGCTAGATGCTCCCTGGGCTTCATCCACCTGATTAGTTGATAGACTTTATTGGAATTTCTGGGTTGTAAGCCTAAGGACCTTGTTTATCTTGCTCACAGCTGTGTTCTTAGGCCCTACACAGTGTCTGCTATACAGTAAAAGCTCAATAAATATTTATGAAATGAATATATAAATCAAAGTGAGAGAAATTAATTTTCTGTGATATGGGCCTAAGAAAGGAGAAAAATCACTGGATAAATAACTATTTTTCTAAGCAGAATGTAGCTACCTTCAGAAAGGCACCTATGGTGTGGTTGGCTAACCATTTAGTAACCTAATCATCAACAGTTAACACAGCCCTTTCTCCTTGAAGTTACTTTTAAATATTAGAACTTTTATAACTTTAGCATTTTCAGTGGAATTCTAATGCTTAAAAATATCATATATTTTGGATTTTTAATCTCACATATAAATTTAAATAAAGCTATCTCAGGGAAAACTCTCTTAACAGAACTACTGACCAGTGAGTAGTTCTGCTAGCTTTAAGAAGTGGTGTATGTGTGTGTGTCTGTGTGTGTGTGTGTATATGTATATATGTATGACTCTGTGTGTGTGTGTATTTTTCAAAGAATAAGAGTGAAATCTCCTTTTAAAGGTCTGTTTAGTAAGTTCTGCTTTAATTTTTGTACCAAGAGATTGTTTTTGTTCTCTGTGTCTTGAGATGATTTATTCCTGCTTTAAAGAAAACAGCAATAACTCATGGTCATAGAGAGTAGAAGGATGTTACCAGAGGTTGGGAAGGGTGGTGGGGGGAGGTGGGGATGTTTAATGGGTACAAAAAAAATAGAATGAATAAAGCCTACTATTTGATAGCACAACAGGATGACTACGGTCAATGATAACTTAATTGTATATTTTAAAATAACTTAAAGAATGTAATTGGATTGTTTGTAACTCAAAGAATAAATGCTTGAGGAGATGGATACCCCATTCTCCATGATGTGCTTATTTCGCATTGCATGCCTGTATCAAAACATTTCATGTACTCCATATATATACCTACTGTGTACCCAAAAAATGAAATAAACAAACAACAACAACAACAACAAAAAACAAACTGCAACAGAAGCCAGAATCGGTATTCTGTTTGTCATTGTTAGCTTTGCAAACAGAATGGGTATGATGGTGGTGAGATTTTAAACAGAGGAAAGGAAAAGGAATGCACTGCTGAAAACAGACTATGACAAAGCTTAGGGGAAATAAGTTACACACTTGTAGCAAACAACAAAGCCAACAATTTCCTTTGGCAACAAAAAGGCTGCTGTGAGGTAATAAACATATCTTCCCTACAGTGTGGCAATGCACTTTTTAAATCCTAAATTAGAAGCCTTTAAAATAAGCCTAGAATGCCCCTCTGGCATATTTTGCCCATGTTCCACTAATGTATGCCTAGAATTCCTAGAGACGAGAATGATGCAACTGCCCTTGAAATCTGCCCTGATCTCCAGCATCTGGATTGTGATCATTACCGAGCTATTGTTCAGATACAAGTTAATCAGAGAGGTAAGCCTGGAAGTGAGTAATCCTTGCAAGCAGGATAGAGGATCATAAACAAATTTGTGTTGAATGAATAAACAAATGAAACAATAAATAGATCACGAACTAAGTATCACAAACTCTTGATTATCAGAGGTTTCTAGGTAGCTTAAAAAATAGTGCATATAAAAAAATCAATCCATTTACATGTTAGAAAGCATCTATTATTTGAAATTAGGCTTTAGGCAAAAATAGATTCTAAAATATCCCTACTGTAATGCAGTAATACTTGTTTTCCTCCTCACCCACTCTTTGCCAATAGCCCCTCATTAAAGCAAAAGATTTCTTTGTCCCAAGGACCTAGTCCAGTGATATGTACTTGGTAGGTACTTTGTAAACCTTTACAAAACCAAACTAATACTACTAATGAAAATGTCTAAGAGAGAAAGCTACAGGCAGTTCTGTCAAAAACAGAGATCCATGTAATGTTTATACCCTGGTTAAAAATAGAGCAATCAGTGATATAAAGGTTAGTCCTTTCTGGGCCACTGAAGAGTGATTCAGTGTATAAATATGGTTCAGGCTTGGGTTTATTTAACAAAATTTTAAACATAGGTATCTCCGGTTGTGCTATGGAATCATCAAAGTGATGAATATAATTTAAAGTTAAATTTAAATAAATTCAGGCCTAGGAAGCCAGCCTCCAAACCTGTTCACTGATTTAATTTTAATTTCAAACTTAAATAAAGTCTTATTTCTAATTTTTTAAAAATAAAGGCAAATTCACAATTACAAGGGACAGTGTTTCTTGTCACATATTCAGCAGCTACCAAATCATTATGGTCTATGTATAGTCCAAAAGAAGTCTTTAAAGTTAGAAATGCTTTTCTTAGGAACTCTATTATAACTTGAGCTATAACTTTCATGAAGACACTCTAAAAACAAAGAGAAATCCTTACCTCTTGCAATTAAATTTCAATAAGAATTTCAATTATACGGAGCATTGGATTTTTCCTGTAACCCTCATATTAAATTTTGTGCTCAGTATTAAAGGAATTAAAGTCAATTTCTTTACCAGTGCATTATGGGGAACACAAATTAAGATGGAAAAATGAACTGGGAATAAGCATGCAAATATTGTGCATTCATATTCTTATACAGCATAATCTGTAAATCTGGTACTAATGAGACTCAAGATTTAAATGGCTGAAGAATGTTTTTAGTGAATTATTGTCAATCAATGCCTCTGTTCCAGGATAAATGTAATCTTGAAAGGCAAAACACCTATTATTACAAATTCCTAACTAAGTACAGTACTTCATTATTTCAAAATGTCACTGTCAATTTATAGAGTAACAGATAAACATCTTTCCACCATATATCTGAATGCCTTTCCTTCAGAGTAAATGAAACACTGACTATTAAGAAAAAGAATAAACTATTTTTATAGCAATAGAAGATACCTAGTGAGCATTAAAACTCTATAAACTAATTACAGTGCTCCAAATTTTCATATTTGTTAATGTGGATATACTGGGTTTCATTTTTTTAAAATATTTTAAAATTTATCTGTTTGGTTTGTTTTTAAGAGACAGGGTCTCACTCTGTCACCCAGACTGGAGTATAGTGGTGCAAGCATAGCTCACTACAGCCTTCAACTTGTGGGCTCAAGTGATTCTCCCACCTGAGCTTTCTGAGTAGCTAGGACTACAGGCATGCACCACCATGCCCAGCTATTGTTTTAAAATTTTTTTTGTAGAGATGGGGCCTTGCTATGTTGCCCAGGCTGATCTCAAACTCCTGGCCTTAAGCCATCTTCCTGTCTTGGCCTCCCAAACTGCTGGGATTACAGGTGTGAGCCACTGTGCCAGGCTATACTTGTTACAGGGTGCCACGTTGTTGCCCAGGCTGGAATATAATGGCATGAACATGGCTCTCTGTAGCCTCAGCTCTTCAAGTAGCTGGGACTACAGGCACGCAACACCACCCCTGGTTAATTTTTGTATTTTTTGTAGAGATGGGGTTTCACCATGCTGCCCAGACTGGTCTCTTACATCCTCAGCTCAAGTGATCTACCCACCTTGGCCTCCCAAAGTGTTGGGATTACAGGTGTGAGCCACCTCCTGGCCCTGGCCAGGTTTTATATCATTGTAATCAAATATATTTTTTTCAAGTTACTTTATTTTATGTAAATTCAAATGTTCATTTACTCAATCGCTTAACAAACATTTACTAAGTGCTAACTTTGTCCTAGGTACACTGTTAGGGGACAGACTTACAGACATGAATATGGTATGACTCTTGCCCTTAACAAACTCACAGTTCAATGTAATACAGGGATAAGTAAATTAAATACAACAGTTCAGGGTTATATTAAAATTGTCTATATGTTTCACATTTGCAATACCTAAAGGATAGTCTATTAAAACTATCCTTAGAAACTTTTCATCATTCTTCAGAAATAAAACTCTCCCTTACTTGTTCTAGGGAAATCTTTTAAAAAGAAATTTAAAACAGATAAATTAAAAATGATAATCTTACCAATATCTGTGAACATAACATCTCAAATTAATAAATGCTAATATTTGTTTCATATTTTAAGGCTATTTTCTAAATCCAGAAATTTCTTGAATGATCCAAGTAATAATGACTTCTTGAGATAATTATTTATAGCTCCTACCAGCTATATGGCCTTGGGCAAATTTACTTAACTTTGACTCCCAGTGTTTTCATCTGAAAAGGATAGATAATCATAACAATCTGTGCTAGATTATCTGCCATTTACCCGCTCGGGATCCATGTTCTCTACACAGCTTTTTGCCCATGGAGGCTCTCCTACCTTCCAGCTTCTAATTAGGCTAAATTAATAGGGATACTAGCAGAAGATTAGAGAAGGAAGGTGAAGCTATTCCCTAGTTTCCTCTCTGTTAGGCCACCAAGATTGGCTATATCCCTCTGTCAGATGCAGTCCTCTCCATATAGCACCCTCTCCTAGGCTTTCAGGCCTAGAGATGATAATGGTTCCCTTTAGCCTTGGGGTCTATATGATCTTCTGTTGATTATTTTTTTGAGACAGATTCTCATTCTGTCACCCAGGCTGGAGTGCAGTGGCATGATCTTGGCTCACTGCAACCTCCACCTCCCAGGTTCAAGCGATTATCCTGCCTCAGCCTCCTGAGTAGCTGGGATTACAGGCACATGCCACCATGCCCAGCTAATTTTTGTATTTTTAGTAGAGACGGGGTTTCACCATGTTGGCCAAGCTAGTCTTGAACTCAGTGATCGACCTACCTCAGCCTCCCAAAGTGCTGGGACTACAGGTGTGAGCCCCTGCACCCAGCCTCTTCTGTTGATTTTTGAAAACCCTGCCCACATTTTTAAAAATGGTCACCTTATTAAACTCTTCTTAAATAACCTAGTTTAAAAGTGTCTATTTACTGCCAGAACACTGACTGATACACAACTTCATGGGTTATTTTGAGGATCATATGAGATGATGATTAGTGCTTAGCACAGTGCCTAGCACATAATAAATACTAGGTAAGTATTGAACACTATTGTCATCAATAATGCTTTTATTATTATTTTATTTGAGGTTCTATGTTCATGTTATCTATAACACCTGAATATGTCTAGGAGGTTGAGAAAACACCTGAATATGTTTAGGAAGTTGAGAAATTCAGAATGCTGGAGATCTTTTGCTAATTCTCACAGTACTTCAAAAATATATTCAAATGTAAAATGGGTTTATTGCTAATTAAGCTCAATATTTAAAAAGAGTAAGAGGACTGTAAAAGTGAGTTTGATAAAATCCATATAGTAGACATAATTTCCTGGACTACAGTTTCTTCTATAAACATGCTTCTGAACTAATTTCTTGCAAATCGACTTCCTATAACCACCCCAAATCTAGCAAAGTGTAAACAGTCCATAAATTAAAACAAATTATTGGGTCTTGGGGTCATAAAAAGAATGGACTGAAAGGTATACTCCATAGCATGAAAACCCTTGGTAAATTTGGAAATGCATCTTCATCATCCTTATTTATCAATCATATCATAGGCATGTACCATCATTTGACAAATTACCTCATCAAAATCCTGTTAAAGATCTGCATAACACAGCCATAAAAAATGATGAGTTCATGTCCTTTGTAGGGACATGGATGAAACTGGAAATCATCATTCTCAGTAAACTATCGCAAGGACAAAAAACCAAACACCACATGTTCTCACTCATAGGTGGGAACTGAACAATGAGAACTCATGGACACGGGAAGGGGAACATCACACTCCGGGGACTGTTGTGGGGTGGGGGAGGGGGGAGGGACAGCATTAGGAGATATACCTAATGCTAAATGACGAGTTAATGGGTGCAGCAAAACAACATGGCACATGGATACATATGTAACAAACCTGCACATTGTGCACATGTACCCTAAAACCTAAAGTATAATAATAAACAAAACAAAACAAAAAATCTGCATAACCTTACCTCGTCCTTTATATCTTCCTGTTGTTGGGCTGTGAAGATCTCCATTGCAGCCATGAGTCTCATCATTAACTCATCTACTGTTGTGTTCCCTAAAAACATATAGAGATTGCCAAACTTTAAGCTTTTTATATATAACTTCAAATTATTAAAGTATTAGAAACTGGAAAGTCATTCTAGAATTAACCAGAAAGGAATAATCAGTCTAAAAATATTACAGTTAAAATACTTTTGTGGTTTTATTGAAATGTTTCATATGTTCAGTAAGAAAGAGTAGTATACTGGCAGTTGAAATTTCAGAACAGTTATATTTGAGGGAGCAGTTTCTTAATGAGAAGGACTTTTAGCACCACATAGAAGAATGTCCAAATCATGAAGTTCAAAAGTTCTGTCAAATTATGAAAACATATCTAGTTAATAACACTAGCAACAACTATCAATTGTTTACATATCACTGATAAGGCTAAGCACTTTTATACCATCTCATTTAATCTGTACAACAAATCTATGAAGGATCCATTATGATTTGGTTTTAAAGAGAAGAAAAATGAGTCTTAGCTCAAAAAAACCTGTCTGACTAAGGCCAAGCTGGTTAAGTGGTGAGGCCAGAATCTGAAACCAGAAGAAGCTGACTCAAAGCCTGTCCTCTTTGCCGTCCACCTCAATCTATTACCTTTACTTAGAATTATCTTCTGTCACCAAAAATCCTCCAGTGAAAGAAATAGTAATTCAATTTCCGAAAAAAGTGATTTCTTTTTTTTTTGCCCAATTGATATTTCTCCCTTTCAGCTGCTTTTAAATGACTCTTATGATCGTTATAGAGAAGGTATTTTTAATGTTTGATTTTCCTTAATGTCATTTTATTCCAACCAAGTCCACAACAAACATATAGCACATATGTGCCATTTCCTGAACACATTTAAGTCATTGTTATTTGCTTGGGATGTACCTACAAGAGAAAAATTCATGAGGATATATAAAGATATGACAATTCTCTTCTCTCAAACCTACAGGCAGAAAGAGTTAGGTTTTCTCCAAGGCTTGAGAAGGGATCTTCTTCCTCATTAATGCAATGGCCACCAACAGGACAATAAAGACCAAGCATTCTTGCTGGCATTTTTCCAGAGGGCTTGACTAACATGATCTTTCAGTGGTCCTTTCCCTAATTATCCTTATGACCATTGGCAGCATGGGTTTAGGGAACATCTATGGTCCTTGGCAAAAGAAATGATCGAATTTGTTCACATCAGTACTACTCAGTAAATGAGCTACAGGACAAATGTTATCTTGGCACTAAGAAAACAGAACTGGTTTTATAGTCAGAGTTCTAACTCTAATTCCATTACTTATAAGCTATATAATCTAGTACCTGGAAATTGGCACATGACAAAGGCTTTAATGAATATTTATTCAATAAACAAATAAATGAATAAGTGAATAAATGGACTGTAGCTCTCTAAGGATCAATTTCCTTTTCTCAAAACAGAGATAACACTATGTAATGTTCTTAGAAGGAGTGGAGATAATGTAAAGTATACACAAATCGTTGGTAGTTAATATTAATAGATATGACAGATGACAAAAGAAGTTTAGGAGCACCTTCGATGTAGATTTTTTATTCTTTTGAGACAGGGTCTCGCTTTGTTGCCCAGGTCTCAAGTGATCCTCCCACCTCAGCCTCCCAAGTAGCTGGGATTATAGGTATGTGCCACCACACCTAGCCAATGCAGATTTTATTATTGGGCAAGTCTCTGGGTTTCTATGTTTTATTTAAAAACTGTAGTGGCTAAGACTCAGAGCATGGGAAATGGGTACTATATGGAGTATACTGGAATCATCAGTGGGAAAATACTACAGTTGTATATAGGTTGACTACACACTGGCCATTAATTTTTAGGCTTAAGTCACTGCTTATCAGCTATGTTTTAGCCCTAACTGGAAGGATCCATTGCCAAACTGGACTTGTAGGTACTTCATACTTAAGCCCTTATCGATCAAAGACAGAGAAAAAGTATACCAGTTAATGCAGTTCAGGGCAAACTTACTCTTTATAGTTGATTGCAGCAGTTCTCAAACTTTTTGGTCTCAGGACCCCTTTACACTGTTAAAAATTACTGAGATCCCCAAAGAACTTTTGTTTATGTGGATTATGGCTATTAACATTTACTGTGTTAGAAATTAAAATAGAAATATTTAAAATAAATTTATCAATCCATTTAAAAGTAACAATAATAAACCCATTACATGCTAATATAAATATTACATTTTTATGAAACATGACTATTTTCCAAAAGAAAAAGTTTAGTGAGAAGAGCAGCATTGTAACATTTTTGCAAATCTCTGTAATGTGTGTGCTTAATAGAAAACAACCGTATTCTGTATTCTCGTACCTACATCTACACTAACCAGTTACAATATATTGTACTGGTTGAAATTTACGAAGAAAATCTGGTCACACAAAGATATGTAGTTGGAAAAGGGAGAAGTATTTTCATAAACGTGGATATTCTTTGATAATACACTTAAACTGACAAGTGTAAGTTTTCTTCAAATTAGATGCACATGGAATTTGAAACCATATCAATGAAATCTGTGTACTCTGTTACATTAAAATCTATTGCCCTTTGAAAGGATCTTTTATCTATACATGATTTTATAATATACATTGGTCATTTGTAAAATATTGGTTCACTGAGTTATGCATTTCTCTGCTGAATGCTGACACACTTCATTATAGGATATTAAAAAAAAAAATCACAGAAAACATCTTGGCAACTACCCAGACTACATAAGCATAGCTTGCCTGTCAGTAATATTTTCAAGTAAAAATAATTTCTGTAAGAAATAAAAAGCAAGTATTTCAGTGTAAGCAACCACACCAGTGCTTTTCTTCGAGACCACCAGTATACTTTAGTATGCAGCAGAAGTGCTTTACCCATACCTCCCATTGTGCCACACAAACTATTAAAAGGGTTAAAATTTAATAAAAGTAATAATTTTTACTGCTTCATCAAAGACATTCTTAAGGCTTTTTCTTTTCTAACTAAATACATGGCAATGAAGAATAGGACTACTATTGCAGTTTTGTGTTATGGCTTTGATTCGTGCTAAGGTGCCAGGAGTTTTTATAAACTATTCCTTTTGAGCTACTAGTGCAAATGTCAACACAGTAAAGAAGGCAAAAAAAAAAAGAAAGTCTTATTACAGTTAGGAAAATAATTTTGACCTTACAGATATCCTAAAAGGGTCTAGTCTGATGTCTACAAACCACACCTTGAGAACCATTAGTTCTTGCAACATTGCCTCTGACAGGGAAAGCAGGAATGAAGTGTTATCTTCATTATCCATTTACCCTATGCAAATCAGTTCCCCTGGAGGTCTTTTTAAACACTGTTTATGAAATCGAATGCTCTAGCTATAGAGAAAACATAAAATGCTAGAGGTCTGGTTTTATTTGGGTTTTAAAGGCACTGCAATTTACACATATCCCCTCCTCCCAATCAGACTTAAATGGAGGCAGAAATTAGCATCACAGATACAGTTTTAGCTTGAGGCACTTGAAAAACCTTTTCCCCAGTGGCATAGAGAAGATACACTGTTCAACCTAAGCTTTGTAATGAACAAGGTAATATTTTACACCAACCCTTGGAGTGCATTAGGAACAGTAAACAAAACAAAATCATTCACTTCTTTTTTGGTAAAGAATGTGCACTGTGGTTAAATTCACAGGCATCCGACAGCTTTATGCTTCAGGGTTGCACCTTAAACATGGAATCATACAAATAAGAAGAAACAACTGTCACTGTGAAAAATTCAATCTTCAATATACAGTGACTGGATTTTCTATATAACTAAAGATAAGTACTTCTTCCAATTAATCAACATTACAACAACAAATCAATATAAATAGAAATGTCACACTTGACAACTGATTATGTCCTAATTGCTAATTATATAATTTAGCAATTCTGAACATTTAACTTGAACATCCTGTGCCCCAAGGGTTGTGCAATTTTATTAAGACGTTTCTTTTAGATTTTCATGCAGCATATTATTTTTTACAGCACCTATACTTTTTGAAGACATTTTTCAGGATGTTCTATATTTTCAAATGCAAACATATTTACTAATAGAAATATTGTCAGCTTCGGCAGAAAAACTATAAAGTTATCACATACCAAGGCTTTACTCTCCTTGTGACATGTACTTTACCTTGTATCACATTCAACACTTCATTAGATGATCGCTTTCCCATAATAATCAGGAAAAGCGGAAACTGATCTGTTTTTTGAGTCCGAATGGTTTGTGCCACAACACTGCCAAAGTGTCTATTGCACATAGTGAGAAATCTAAAAGGAGACAAAATACAAAGTAAGTTTTGCTTTGTAGTTTAATAGATTTACTAGTACTTCAACAAAGAACTCATTGTGTTATTAGTTATGTTAAATTAGACAGCCTGCCTGATATCAATATGTAAAATCTTGCTATATTGAGTTTTCAAACATATCTGACATAATACAGAAGTGATTATCATATAGAAAAGCAGGAAGCATACCCTAAACGCTGTCTGGGGCTGACAGCATAGGATTCTTAGTCTTTTTTATTTATTTGTTTATTTTTTGAGACAGAGTCTCTCTCTGTCGCCCAGGCTGGAGTACAGTGTTGTGATCTCGGCTCACTGAAACCCCCGCCTCCCGGGTTCAAGCAATTTTCTGCCTCAGCCTCCTGAGTAGCTGTGATTACAAGCTCCCGCCACCACACCTGGCTAATTTTTTTTTGTATTTTTAGTAGAGACGGGGTTTCACTATCTTGGCCAGTATGGTCTTGAACTCCTGACCTTGTGATCCACCTGCCTCGGCCTCCCAAAGTGCTGGGATTAGAGGCATGAACCACTGCGCCCGGCAGGATTCTTAGCCTTAAACACTACAACACTACCTTTAAACCATGAGAAAAACAAACTAAATTAATTTCAAGAGGATAAAATTTCTTAAATAGAATAATATAGTGTTATACAAAGATAAATTGACTAGCATCATCCTAAAAAACAGAATTTAGCAACATTTTCACAAGTCTTCAGAATCAAGAACTGTACTTTACAATTATGTTTTCTCCAGTAGTAGTAGGTCTTTTAGTTTCATACTTAGCATGAGATAAAAATAATAATTCTAAGCTTTTGACCAAAAAAAGCTCTGAGATATTAGCATACTGAAGTCTAGCATTAGTATTCTTAACACGATCTGGAATAAATGAAAAAACTGATAAAGCTTTTCTCTTCTATTAGAGGACTGTTTGAAATTAGCATTTCTTTCAAGAGAAAAGGGTAGCTTATGATATGTTTTCAGATCTGATGGTAAAAAGTAAATGTCATAATAATAATGAATTATGAAAGACCAAATGCAAATATAGAATGCTTTAATAAGATCCAATTTAATAAAGTCTGTAAAAATAATGGACTTTTAATAACACAGGTCACAAAAGGCAAAACAGTGGAAATTCTGGGGACTAGCCACTGGTACTGGCTTATTAATTCTTAATTATGTTCATGAAAGGCAACTTAAATCGTGTGTTTTCTTATGCCTTATGATAATATTTTAGGTAACAACTCCTCTGAAATGTATGTTCTAGCTGATGAGCAAAGTCCTGTCATCACATGCATTAGAAGGTAAATCTATTTGAAAAGACAAACGGCATTAAAATGTCATGTATTCAGATTCATTTGATATCCAAATTCAAAACAGAATCAAACCTCTTAATTTTTAAAGCCAATACATTTTGTCTATAGAAATTCATCTCAGAAATTTAGACTGAACCCTCCATAAAATCTGTGCTATGACTACAGAAAGTAGGTGCTGTTAAGGGCCACTAGAACTGTTGGCAAGAGTGTTAAGTTAGCACCATTGCAATAAGTTCATTGGAAGGTAGATTGAAGAGCAATAGCCAGACCTCATGGCAATTTCATATCCGTGCCACCATGAAAATTCAAATTCTCACATTCCACAACTATGATGGGATAAAAGGTGCTCGAGCAGCCTAACCTTCTATGCCAAATTTCACACCTATACAGCTTAACTCATCGATGGGGATGTATAGATTGTGAGACTAGAAAATTAGGATCTTTTTGTGCTTTTTTCTAAAATATTTTGAGTCAGTCTTGACTCTGGCCTGATCACTGGCAACCTCTAAAATAAAAAGATGTCAAAAAAATAGTTGGAACGTCATTTCCTACAAAAGGGAGTAAGTCCTTGTTGCTTTCACACCAATGGATTAATTAAGCAGATATAACAAATTACCTGCCCATAAGTGCTATTAAGTACTAGCTAAACAGGAAATCTACCAAAAAAAGAAAGAACAAAGAAATAAAGGAAAGAAAGAGAGAGAAGAGAAATAAAAAAAAGGAAAAGCAGGCAAGTTTAGTGGTTTTAAGAATTCCATCTCAAGATAATTTTGCCTGGAAATTGTGTACTTCCCATATTCTTTTTGTGAAAATGGGCAAGAAGATAAAATAATTATGAAAATGTAAGTATCTTATTGGGCATAAAATATTATATAACAAAACTTTCACCACCATACAAAGCACATTTGAGGTGCAGATCGCAAAGCACACAGCCATTCAATAAATTATAAAAAAACAACAACAAAGTGATCAATTTTCTGCTAGTTATTGGAAAATCACTCTAATTTTTTGGAAGTAGTTGAGAGATACACAGGGATCACACAACCAGCTGACACTTTATGGTAGCCTTAACCAACAATTTGTTCTAATCAAAGAGAGACTTAAAATTTTAATTAATCTGATCAATCTTCCTAAAATATGAATTATGTTTGAGATTTTCAAATTGCAATCATCAAGAGCCTGTAGGGCCGATGGACAGTATGAAATTGTAAAAGTTCCTACTTGTCAGTTCATTCCATTATAATTAATAAGAAGGTGGTACTTCATGGTACAGATGTCAAATCTTTCTCATGGCTAGGAGACTCTGCTTCTTGCTCCCAAGATCATTCATGTGCAGGGCTACCATTCATAACACTACCAGCAGCAAAAAATTCAGTTAAAAACATTAGAAGGAAAATAGATGGGGAAAAACCAGTCATTTTAAGATAAAATGCATGGTTCTCATAATTGTGGTATTTTCTTCCTTTTGAAGAGATAAAAGTGTACCAGTACACCCAGTGGCAGGGCCAGAGTTGTCAACCCAACTGCACATGGCATTCATCAGAGTTAGATGTCGTGAAGGGATAAATGGTTTCCATAAGTAAATTCTTGCAATCTCAAACCCAAAGTGGGGAAGCAAGGGCAAACCACTATAACAAAGGGAAATGGCTCTGTTTTTAAATAATACAATTTCTGAATAAATCAAACAGCCTACCCACCATAGAACATTTGAGGAGAGGACTAACAAGTTGCCAAATCAACCCAAGGCCAAATGTTAAAATTACAAATTTGAAAAGACAAAGAATAAATGCCCTCACTAAAGGAATGATACAAGGGAAGGAGGGAGAGAAGGATGAAGGAAGGGTTGAGGCAATGAGTGCAACGAAATACTTAATCATAAGTCAGATATACTTTTATATTTTCCAGTTCTTGCTATTAGAAAACTGGTAAGATAAGATGAAATGGTTTTAATCTAAAGTTTGGAGAGAAATATAAACAGAATATCTGATGGTTAGCATATATTAATCACATAAAATTTTTCATTGCTGAAGCATAGATATTTCTATCTTGTTAATGGAAACCAGGATTACTAATAAATCAGATATGGCAAAAAGTAATCTTGTTTAAATTCAAAACAGGATATTGTTTAATTTCTTTCAACTTAAGTCATAATTACCTAAGTTACTGGTTTTTACCAAGCTGTACTCTCACATAAAATATATATTAAATGGAACCTAGCAATTTAGGGGAAGGGAGATGAAATTCCACAAATGCTCACTGCCTACCTACCGTATACCAGGTACTGTAAAAGGAAGAATATTTGATAAAAAATAGAGGGCACAAAACTGTCAACTACTCTATTTAAGTGTTCCTGATTACTACATATTTCAGTGTGATTCCCACGAGTTTAAAAGAGCCTCAGATATAAAGTGGGAATAACACTTACCTTTAAAACACTTGTCTTCTTGTAAGGATGAAATAAGTTAAGATACAGAAAACACTTGGACTTGTGCCTCAAATATGGTAGGCTCTTAAAATTGGTCGCTATTTTACTATTATTAAATGCATAATAACATTTAACACTTTTATCATCATTTCTTTTAGGATTAAAAATGATAGTTTATAGCTACAGGCCAGCTCTAAGAGACTTTATTTTGCACAGGAAGACACATTAGCAAAGATTTGTTGACTAAACCAACACTGTCACTGTTTTTTTTTTTTTTCATTCAGAAAATGAATGGGCAGGTATCAATATTTAGAAATAAGACAAGACATTATAGATGCTGCATTTGTACAATACCACAAAATTTTAAACATTTACAACTGGATACAAAACTAAAATCACTATTTTCTTTTAAATACATTTATATTTAATCACAACATGGCGAAAGGTCAAGGGGGAAGTGGATCCATGTGGAAAGGGCATCCTCTCTTTATAACAACTTGCTCTCCTGGGAAGACATCCATTCCTGGGATTACTAAACTAGCTTAATGAGAACAAGAGGGAGACCCCCCCTACCATGAGAATAGTCAAGGACATGGTGGGTCCATGACCCAGACATCTCCCATTAGGCTCCATCTCTTAAAGGTTGCACCTCCCAACATTTCCATACTAGGAATTAAGGTTCCCATATGAGTTTCGGTGGGGATGCTCAAACCATAGCATAATCCTAAATCTTTGGTTTAAACTAAACTAAGTTAGGAAAACAGAGCGTATGACTAAGCTAGGGGAAACTAAAGGTAAAGGCAGTGATCCTAAACCTTTAGTGGCCTATAAATCACCTAGGGAACTTATTTAAAAGGCAAGTTCCTCAGCCCCATTCCCCCAGAGAAGGTGATTCAAAAGATTTGGGGTGAGGTTCAGGAAACAGCCTTTTTAATATGTCTCCAACCCCACCCCAGATAATTTTGATGCAAGTGATTAATGGCCACACTTTGAGACACATTGCTTTCTGGACACAGGACTCTCTTTGTAAGACTTTAATCTGTCTCTGAAGGCAGTTCTTAAAAGAAGTCATCATAAAAATGTTTTGGGCAATGACAGCTTCACTGGACCAAGTGTCTGGTCTCCTGAGGCAACCACTTTAAAAATATTAATTCCCACTTGCTTCATTTATATGGGTAAACTCCAATCTGATCTGAAAAAATACTAATAAATACCTCAAAAGTCTGTGAGCTCCATGTGATGGAGGGAAAACGAAGCAGGGAAGGGGAAGTTGTAATATAAAATAGAGTGGTCAGGGAAAGTCTCAATGAAATGCTGACATTTGATCAGACTCAAAAGAGGTGAAGGAGGAAATGAAATATTTGTCTCAGGGAAGAGAATTTCAGGTGTAGAGAACGGCAAATAAAAGACATTGAAGTTGGAAACTATCTAGCATATTTGAAAGGTAACAAGGAGGTTACTACAGTTGGAGCAGAGTGAAGCATAAAAGACAAAAATTGATGAGTTTTATTACACTTACATGGTAAAACACACACATACACACACACACACACACACCTCACAGAAAAAAAACAAAAACAAAAACACCATAACTAGGCCAAAAGATAAATAATAAACGGGGAAATTTTCTGAATTCCAAACCATAAAAAAGAGGCCAATTTACTCATTATATATAGAATTCTTACAAACTAGTAAGTAAAAGATCAACAAAAAATAAAGTTTCTAGAAATGGAAATAGTAATAGCACATAAGCATGTTAAAAAGATATGTAAAATTACACATACTGAATTTGCTCCTAATTAAAGTTACATATATATATTCGAGATGGAGTCTTATTCTGTCACCCAGGCTGGAGTGCAGTGACGCCATCTTGGCTTACTGCAACCTCTGCCTCCCGAGTGATTCTCCTGCCTCAGCCTCCCAAGTAGCTGAGATTATAGGTATGTGCCACCATGCCTGGCTAATTTTTGTATTTTTAGTAGAGACGGGGTTTCACTATGTTGGCCAGGCTGGTCTTGAACTCCTGATCTCAAGTGATCCACCTGCCTTGGCCTCCCAAAGTGCTGGGATTATACAGGTGTGAGCCACCATGCCCGCCTAAAGCTATATTAAAAAAAAAAAAAGAAAAAAGAAAAAAAAAATTTTTCACCTGTCAGATTAGTAAAGAAAAAGAAAACTGGCTTTGGCAAGGTTACAGGAAAACCAGGAAAAAGTCACTACTATACACGGATAGTATAAGTGAAACGGATACAATTCCTTCATGGGCAATTTGCCAATAAAAATTATAAATGCATACATACTCTTAACCAAGCATTTAGTCTATAGACATATTTTCATGTGGAAATCACCTATGTACACACAGTTAATTACTGGATGTTTGTAACAGCAGAATACTGGGTGTAACCCATCAATTACTGGATGCAGTAGCTCACACCAGTAATCCCAGCACTTTGGGAAGACAAGGTAGGGGGAGGAAATTGCTTAAGCCCAGGAGTTGAAGACCAACCTGGGTAACAAAGCAAGACCTGCCTCTACAAAAAATAAAAAAATTAGCTGGCATGGTGGCATATGCCTATAGTCCCAGCTACTTGGGAAGCTGGGGCAGAAGGATCGCTTGAGGCCAGGAGTTGGAGGTTACAGTGAGCCATGATCATGCCACTGCACTCCAGCCTGGGCAACAGAGTGAGACCCTGTGTCTAAATCAATCAATCTTGGTTAAATAAAATTACAGTATATTATGGAATTTAGAGATACTATGTAGCCATTAAATAGATTTCTTTATAACTGATATGGAATATCTTTATGAAGTAATGTTAGTGATAAAAGGAAGGTATTAAATTATGTTTACCATTTGTGTAAAACTGGGGAAAAATAAATACATATTAATTTGGTTTCTTTCTTTTTTTTTTTTTTTTTTTTTTTTTCGTGAGACAATCTCGCTCTGTCGCCCAGGCTGGAATGCAGTGGTGCAATCTCGGCTCACTGCAACCTTTGCCTCCTGGGTTCAAGCGATTCTCCTGCCTCAGCTGAGTAGCTGGGATTACAGGCACGCGCCACCACGCCTGGCTAATTTTTGTATTTTTAGTAGAGATGGGGTTTCACCATGTTGGTCAGATTGGTCTCGAACTCCTGACCTTGTGATCCGCCTGCCTCAGCCTCCCAAAGTGCTGAGATCACAGGCGTGAGACACCGCACCCAGCCATTAATTTGTTTATATACAAAATAACCTCTGGATGGATAAATAAGAATGTTGCCTCTGGGGAGGGTCACACAGATATGGGTTTAAGAAGGAGACTTTTTATTACATACCTTTCTATGCCTTTGAATTTTGATTAATGTGAATGTGTTAGCCAATCATAAAACTGGTAAAAGAGCAAGTCCCTTACATGAAGAAAAACTGCATATAATCCCAAACCTTTAACAGTGTTAATCACATTTTTCTATTTTACATGAGTCTTCTGTTCAAATCTATCTTTTTTGCAGTGGTGTGATATTGGCTCACTGCAACCTCCGCCTCACGGGCTCCAGTGATCCTCCTACCTCAGCCTTTGGAGTAGCAGGGACTACAGGTAAGCGCCACCAGGCCTGGATAATTTTCGTTTTTTTTTTTTGTAGAGATGGGTTTCACTGCATTGCCCAGGCTGGTCTTGAACTCATGGGCTCAAGCAATCCACTGGCCTCAGCCTCCCAAACTGCTGGGATTACAGGCATGAGCCACCATACCCGGACCTCAGATTTTTTTCTAAATGGACAGTATAATGCCTCACCATGCAAATGCACATATTGTATGCATGTTGGAGAACCCAAACCAAAGGTAATTTTAAGAAAACACAGGATGAGATTTTGGGAGAATTTAACCTAAAAAAGCATATCTCATCTGCCTGAGGCTTCCAGTAACAGTGAACTGTTAAATTATCTCAATAGATTAGTAGTCAGAGTCTTAAAAAGCCATAATTTTTTTTTTTTTTGAGATGGAGTTTTGTTCTTGTTGCCCAGGCTATATAGTGCAACAGCGTTATCTTGGCTCACCTCAACCTCCACCTTCCAGGTTTAAGTGATTCTCCTACCTCAACCTCCCCAGTAGCTGGGATTACAGGCATGCGCCACCACGCCCGGCTAATTTTGTATTTTTAGTAGAGACAGGGCTTCTCCATGTTGGTCAGGCTGGTCTTGAACTCCTGACCTCAGGTGATCCACCTGCCTTGGCCTCCCAAAGTGCTGGGATTACAGGCATGAGCCACCGTGCCCGGCAAAAGCCATGTAATTTCTTAATCTTTCTCCTTGTTGCCATCTAGAAATAACTCAAATGCAAAAGGCTTTGAGGCACTGAAAGTTTAATAACAAAGGTATAGCTAAACTATAGGAGACAATTTATCCTAATTTTTTTGAGGAAGAATAATCATAAATAATAATTGGTTTTTCTTACCACTAAGTAAGAACATAAACATTTAAGTACTTGAAAATTTCTTCATAAAAAGGGTGTTTACTTTTTCTCAAGTGTTGATCATAGACTCTTAGGAGGGATAATACAGAACATCTAATTCAATCTCTTATCAAATGCAGAAATTCCTTCTCTAGCAATGTAAAGAAAAGATTCACTTTCCAGGGCCTGAATAAGAGAGCCAACTTATGTTTAATGTCATATAACATTTCTTCTGTGTTTTTGCCTTTTACCAATCAATAAATATTTATGAGGGCCCACCAAATATATGACGAGATAAGACATGGCTTTTGTCTTTAGCATAGTAAGAATATTTTGCCTTTGATAAATCAAGGCCCCCAAACAGTAAATGTAATCTAGTATATTACTGGGGCCTAGATTTAGTGGTTCAGATGAAGTGCTGGGGAAAATCAGAGAAAGGAACGGGTGCTTAGAAGTCAGGGAGAACTTGATGTTGTAAGGTGCAACTCCTAGAACAGCTAGTAGAAGAAGAACCATCGCTTACTCACCTCTGTATTCCTAGCACCTACTATATATGTTGCATGAATGGGCCAACTCATGCTTCAATAACCTTTATCTTCACTATGACAATGTTGACCATACAATCTTCCTTTTTCTCTTCCAACTACTTTTGAAATCAGTTTAATTCAAAGACAGTCAGTGTGAATAATTACAGTCTTCAGGGCCCTTTTCACTGTGTTTCCACCCTCCACAGGCCACTTGAACCCTCAAAATAAGCAGGTGTTGGTCCACAAGTTTATGATTCTAAACTTACTGTCTGATTTTTAGCAAACTGCACTTTTTATATAATTTCATCCTGTCACCACCCACTGACTGAAAATGTGACTTAGAAAAGGTGTAAAATATCCAAATATTAACATATTAGAGAAATTAGGAATTGCTACAAGCAGCATAGTATTGTGGGAAGAACAAAGACTATGGAGTAAAACAAATCTGATTTTGTAAATTAGCTGTTTCTTTGGATAACTTAAGGGCCTCAGCTTTCTAATCTATAAAATGAAGATAATGATACCTACTTTTGGAATTGGTCTGTGGATTAATAAATACTACTTCTTTTTCTTTCTTTTTGGGTGCTTCAGAGTCAAAATTGGTTTTTCCACCCCCATCTCTCCAAATTAAAGGTATGGTGAAATGTTTCCTAAAATAAGTTATAGCACCAATCTCAGACTCAGATCACTAAATAGGAAGTTATTCTTTACACCATGCTTGCCACTGTATTATACTGCTGCATAACTTCTAGAATATGCACCAACGTCATTGTAAGATAATGTCCCACTCAAAGCAGAGATTTAAAGTATATGTATCTCTACTTTAAATCTAGCTATATATTTAACATTGTCATGTTCCCTAATTTTTTCTAGCTGCCAAATTTAGAGACTTTGTTTTTTGTTTTGGATTTTTTTTAAAGGGATGAGGTCTCACTCTGTTGCCCAGGCTGGAGTGCAGTCGCATGATCATAGCTCATGGAAGGCTTGAACTCCTGGGCTCAAGCGATCCTTCTGCCTCAGCCTCCCGAGTAGCTGGGACTACAGGCATGCACCACCATGCCCAGCTAAGTTTTAAAAAAACAAAATTTAAGGCTGGGCATGGTAGCTCACAACTGTAATCCCAGCACTTTGGGAGGCTGAGGTGGGCAGATCACGAGGTCAGTTCAAGACCAGCCTGGCCAACAAGGTGAAACCCCATCTCTACTAAAAATACAAAAAGTAGCCAGGGCGTGGTGGTGGGCACCTGTAATCCCAGCTACACGGGAGGCTGAGACAGGAGAACTGCTTGAACCAGGGAGGGAGGTGGGGGTTGCAGTGAGCTGAGATCCCACCACTGCACTTCAGCCTAGGTGACAGAGAGAGACTCCATCTCAAAAAACAAAAACAAAAACAAAAACAGCAACAAAAAAAATTAAGAGACACAAACTTGCTATATTGCCCAGGCTGATCACAAACTCCTGGGCTCAATCGATCCTTCTAAGTAACTGGGATTACAGGCATGAGCCACTGTGCAGAGCCAAATTTGGACACTTTGTGATTTTTATCATTATATAAAATGTTTCAGCATCATTTATTTCAGGATTGGTTGGTTTCTCTTGGAACCTTGATATTTACATATAATGTCCTTATGTATTTGAAAACAACTATCACCCTAATGGATATAAAAATGTGGGAGTGCATGGCCGGGCGCGGTGGCTCATGCCTGTAATCCCAGCACTTTGGGAGGCCAAGGCAGGCGGATCACGAGGTCAGGAGATCAAGACCATCCTGGCTAACACAGTGAAACCCCGTCTCTACTAAAAATACAAAAAAATTAGCCGGGCGTGGTGGCAGGCACCCGTAGTCCCAGCTACTCGGGAGGCTGAGGCAGGAGAATGGCATGAACCCAGGAGGCGGAGCTTGCAGTGAATCAAGATCGTGCCCCTGCACTCCAGCCTGGGTGACAGAGTGAGACTCTGTCTTAAAAAAAACAAAAAAAACAAAAAAAACAAAACGTGGGAGTGCTTCAGTTGCAATCTCACCCACAGGAGGAAAGTCTTTAACAGATAAATGACCAGGAAAACAGAATATTGGCATCTTAGTCACTCATCAAAGCTCTCAAGCAAGAACTGATTGTAACCCCGCACTTATTAAGGCTAATTGAGACAGCTGATGTTTAACACAAAGAGTTGAATAGACAGGTTGACTGTGTAGGCTTTTCCTCTAAACTTTATACCTGTTATGAGTTAGGCAATCAAAAAGGAATATTTAAGGACCACATCACCTAAACTCCCTAAAGAATTATCATTACTGAAAAAATGATTAAATACAAAGCCCTCTGCTTTTACAGGGGATTTATATTTTAAAAATCTATTTAAAATAATCTGTCTTCTGCAAAACAACAGTAGAAGTTTATTGTCTATTACTTTTCCTAAGGACTCTCAAAATCATGCAACAAAATTCTCCCTTGACTTCAGTGTCAGGAAATCTTGAGAAGAACTATGATGATTCCATATGTCAGACAATGAGAACTGTAAATGGTAAAATGTAAATGCTCTCAGGTGTATGATCTGGCACATAAGAGAAATACAATAGATATGTATGGAATGGACAGATGAATAAATGATTATATGCCTATGACATTTCCTTTCTCTCCTTTACCTGCTGGAATTCTACAGCTAAACTTCAACTCAGGTGCTTATAAATATTCATATCTATTTGCTACTTTTAATTGGTTTTCATCCAATTTTATTTATTTTCCTATTTTATATTGTATGTACAGAGATTATGAGATTATGTATAGAGATTATGTCAATTTTTTAAAGGAGGCAAACTGTAAATGCTAAATGGAAAAAAACCCAGACATATATATATAGAGGGAAAATAAGAGGAGCAAGAATGTTTTCCCAATTCAAGCACAGTATATGGTACACAGCTTAATGGTACATAGTACACAGTATATGGTACACAGCTTAATGAATACCTTTTTGGATAAAGAAATGAATAGCTGGTAGAATGAATGAGACAGTAAAAAGCTAAAATTAATGATAATGAAGTAACTATCATGAGGAATCTGTGTCCCTAAAAACATGTAAATACCATGATTTTAAAATGTACAGACCAGTAAACTTGCTCACAATACCCTATAAAACTTTAAAAAGTCACTTAGAAAGATGGTTTATGAATAATTAGAATACAGTAGCGATGAACGGCAGGCAGCATAGGCCATTAGGAACATACTATTCCCAAAACTAACTGAGTTTCCTAGACTGAGAATGCATCAGCATTCCATAAGTTTTGACTATCTGGATTTCAGTAAGGCATATAATAAGGTGTTCCAAAAGATCCTTTAGATAAGATTCAGAAATACAGGCTAAGGTAGACAAGTTCATTTGTCATCAGGAAATTGAATCTGTAGAATGCTACCAAATTGAGAGTAGTCTCAAATAGTTTACTAGCTGGCTTTGTCCTGTTAACATTTTCATAAATATCTGAGACAAATAAAATATTTACATGTAGCTAAATGCACTGAGCACTTACTCTGTACCAGACTTTAAAATCAATCATCCCATTTAATTCTAATAACTCTCTGATGAATGTACTTTTATCTCCATTTCATGGTACGAAAACTGCAGGCCAGGTGCGGTGGCTCATGCTCATAATCCCAGCACTTTGAGCTGCCAAGGCGGGCAGATCACCTGAGGTCAGGAGTTCAAGACCAGCCTGGCCAACATGGTGAAACCCTGTCTCTACTAAAAATACAAAAAAATTAGCCAGGCATGGTAGCATACATTTGTAGTCCCAGCTACTCAGGAGGTTGAGGCAGGAGAATCGCTTGAACTTGGGAGGTGGAGGTTGCAGTGAGCTGAGATCGTGCCACTGCACTCCAGACTGGGCAACAGAGTGAGACTGTGTTTCAAAAAAAAAAAAAAAAAAAAAACTTCAGCTGGAGGGTTTAAGCAACTCACCCACCACAGTCACTATGGTGGCCTAGCAGCATAGCTAGAATTCCAATCGTGGTCTGAATAAATCCAAAGCTCATTCATATTCTTAATCATCATGATGTTCTGAATTCTTATAACATCAACAAATAATTATTTTAGCATTTTAAGAAGAAACAAAAGTGGAAAAGATTGATATAACTCTTATCCTTATAAAGCTTATATTAATTGGAAGAAATAGAAAATAAATGTTAAAGTAAGCAAAAGTAATGGCTTATTATGGAAAGTTCTAGGAGAGTGCTATGAAAAAGAATGATGGTGAAGCCTTCTCTAGAAAGGTTCATCAGACCTTTCTGAAGGAATATATAGACAGGACAGAAAAATGGGCTCATTTCTGTCTTCCTGATAACTTATTCTCAAGCAACTAGTGGGGGCAGCTCGGGGGGAGGTAGAGAGGGGAATGATATATTTGGGAAATGAAGAGTAGTATGAAATAGGTATCTCAGTTAGATGAAGAAAACTAACTAGAGAATCCCAAATCCCAGTGGGCTTGCCCAGCATTATTTGAAGCTTGTGTTTATTTAAAAGAGAGAGAGAAAAAAGAGAAGAGAAGAGAAAAGACAGTGTGATTTTCCCTAGCTCTGTTCAACTGCAAGGGTACCAGTATACAGAAGGTGAACAGGTGGGTCTAACAAAATGAGTGTAACAGAGAGAGTTTAAAGTATCACAAGGAAATTATAATGATGAACCTCAAAATCTAAATAGGATGAGGAATATGCAAACTGGATACAGGAAAGGGTAGATGGGGTGAGAGAAAGGTCAATAGATTGGAAGGCATGAGGAGATAAAAAAATCTTTAGGACCAGTGATACTTGAACAAATAAATAGGAGTGGCAGGAAGTGGTGATCAGAGCCAGATGTTTGAAATCAAAATATATGTGGTGATATAGTTTCTGTTAGTGACCATCTAAATGTGGTAAATACAGGGAAGAAGAAAAATTTTCTGGAGAACATGTCTAAGAACCGAGAGGATTATCAAGAATGATGACAGGAGTAGAGATGATAAGGACTTAAGACTCATTTGTGGGTGATAAAACTTGTGAAGGTCAATAGACAGAATCTGAACCCCAAATGATCTTGCCAATCAACTGCATTAGTAAAGAATGGCAGAAATCTGGTTTAGCATCAACTCAAGTTGGAAAGCAACAATGGGGTTTTAGATGATTCCCTGAGTTCAACAGAAGCCCACAATAAAATTTCAGATAGAACTGTGCATAGCACCAGACAAACCTTCTCTAGAGCACTATGCTTGATCCCAGCACCTTTAGAAGGGGCTGGGTCTAGACACACTATCATATGAAGAACAGTGAAAAGAACTAATTATATTTGGTAGGAAGAGGCAGGGAAAATAGGACAAATGAGAGCTAGAGTTACACTGATAAAAGGCTATAATGCTATAGAGAAGTTAGGCTTATATCAGGTAACTGCAAAACCAGAACCAAAAAGGATAAAGTTGCGGAAGCTCTCTATAGAAGAAGCATTGTAGTAAAGACATTTCGTTTTCAGAGCAGCTAAAAAAAAAAGCTATCTTTTGAAGCTTTCATTTCCCTGTCTTGGCAATATTCAAGCACAGGCTGGAGCAACATCAGCTAAGCATGCTATAGAAAAAAAGGCCTGAGTGGCTGCAAGTTGTACTGCTAAGGACACGTCTAATCCCTAACTCTAAGATTGGGTGAATTTCATGTTTATTTGTTCCTTGAACAAAAGGTCCATGGACTTCCCTTATACCTCCTGCAGGACTTTGCACACTAGATAATTATCTAGTACATTTCTGTTGCTGAATCATTCAGCATGGCAAGATCATGGGGAAAAAAAGCATTATGTGGTAGAAAAACACAGGTAGCATTTGGGATTTATAGCTGGTATAGCCATTGCAATGAACTCACAGAACCTCTCTGAGCCACAAATAGTTTCCTCACATGTGAAATGGGATCTTGCTATTTACCCTGCAGAATTGTGGAAAAGATTAAATGAGGTAAAAAAATATATATATACGTATATATATATATATATATACATATATATATATACACATACAGAGAGAGAGAGTATTAAATTAGCACATTTATATAGTGTCTGGCACTATAATTAATTAAGTAGGTACTTAATTAATGGTTGTAGCTGTCATTATGTAGTTTGGCTTTTTAAAAAGCAGTACTATAGTCTTGCTCTTAGCTACTAATATACTTTTAACAGATATTCCTTGTTACAAAATGAAAGAAGAAGAAAATTACTGTCGTCTTCTTCACTACACCCCACTAAAATCACTCTGATCAGATTATCACAAATTGTTAAGGGTAGCATGCTTATGTTATAATCTGATATATCAAACTTCACCAAAATTTATTTTAAAAATGAACCCTTGCTTACCTCATGTTTTTCTACTGAAAACAATTGTATCCAACTCAGAATATTACAAAGGTCTCAGGTCAAATAGGTGAGTCACTCTCTTTCATAGATGAAAAAGAAAGATCTAGAAATGTTATACTACTTGTCTAATATCATCTTGTTTTTCGTATTTCCAGCCTGACTGAGTCTTACTTCTCAATTGCTCTACATTCTATGATGACTGACATCTGTCTGTCTGCATAAACAATGAGAAAACAGTTGTACTGAAAAATCATAGTTTCTATGAGCCCAGAAGACCAGCCTGAGCAACATGGTGAAACACCTGTCTCTACAAAAAAAAAAAAATAATAATAGCTGGGCATGGTGGCATGAGCCTGTAGTCCCAGCTACTTCAGTCAGGAGGCTGAAGTGAGAGGATCACTCGAGCCCAGGTGGTCGAGGCTGCAGTGAGTCGAGATCGTGCCACTGCATTCCAGCCCAGGTGACAGAGAGAGACACACACACACACACACACACCGGGACCCTGGCACACACACACACACACACACCCAAAATAAAACCCTTCTAAAAAGCTTCTGCATAGCAAAAGAATGGGAGAAAATACATCCGACAAAGGATTACTATCAAGAATCTACAAGCAACTCAAACAAATCAGCCAGAAAAAAACAAATAATCACATTAAACACTAGGGAAACAACATGAACAGACATTTTTCAAAAGAAGATATACAAATGGCCAACAAACATGAAATAATGCTCAATATCACTAATCATCAGGGAAATGCAAATTAAAACCACGAGATACCACCTTACACCAATCAGAACAGCCATTATTAAGAAGTCAAAAAATAATAGATGTTGACACAGATGCAGTAAAAAGGAACTCTTACACACTGTTGGTGGGAATGTAAATTAGTACAACCTCTATGAAAAACAGTATTCAGATTCCTCTAAGAACTAAAAGTAGATCTACCATTTGATTCAGCAATCCCACTACTGAGTACTGAAAGGAAAAAAGTCATTATATCAAAAAGATACCTGCATGCATATGTTTATTGCAGCACAATTCACAATGGCAAAGATAGGGAATCAACCTAAGTACCCATTAACCAATGAGTGGATAAAGAAAGTGTAGTATGTATACATATACATATATATATATAAAAATTAGGTGTGTGTATATATACATGGTGTATATATATGGTATGTGTATATATGGTATGTGTATATATTATATATATGGTGTGTGTATATATATATATACACATAGTGTGTATATATAATGGAATACAACTCAGCTACAAAAAAGAGTAAGGTCTTCAGTGAAACCCCGTCTCTACTAAAAATACACAAAAAATTAGCCGGGCTTGGTGGCGGGTGCCTGTAGTCCCAGCTACTCGGGAGGCTGAGGCAGGAGACTGGCGTGAACCCAGGAGGTGGAGCTTGCAGTGAGCCAAGATCGCACCACTGCACTCCAGCCTGGGTGAAAGAGCAAGACTCTGTCTCAAAAAAAAAAAAAGAATAAGGTCTTCTGCAACAACTTGGATGAAACTGGACGTCATCATGTTCTCACTTACAAGTGGAAGCTAACTATGGTTATGCAGGGGCCTATAGAGAGGTATAAGGGACACTGAAGACTCAGAAGGGGGAAAGTAGGAAGGAGGTAAGGAATGAAAAATTACCTATTGGGTACAATGTACACTATTTGAAAGACGGGTACACTAAAAACCCAGATTTCACCACTATACAATTCATCCATGTAACTAAAAACCACTTGTACCCCTAAATCTATTGAAATTTAAAAAGAAAATTGGCCAGGCAGAGTGGCTTATGCCTGTAATCCCAGCACTTTGCGAGGCTGAGGTGGACAGATTGCATGAGCTCAGGAATTTGAGACCAGCCTTGGCAACATGGTGAGACCCCATCTCTACAAAAAGATACAAAAATTAGCTGGATGTGGTGGTGCACACCTGTAGTCCCAGCTACTTGGGAGGCTGAGGTGGGAGGACTGCTTGAGCCTAGCAGGTTGAGGCTGCAGTAAGTTGAGACTGTGCCACTGCATTCCAGCCTGGGCACCAGAGCAAGACCCCTGTCTCAAACATGACATGATATAACATAACATAACATAACATAACATAACATAACATAACATAACATAACATAACATAACATAACATAACATAACATAACATAACATAACATAACATAACATAACATAACATAGAAAATCTTTTCTTTAAGAACAGCAACTGGAAGAAAACCTAGACAATACCATTCAGGACATAGGCATGGGCAAGGGCTTCATGTCTAAAACACCAAAAGCAATGGCAACAAAAGCCAAAATTGACAAACAGGATCTAATTAAACTAAAGAGCTTCTGCACAGCAAAAGAAACTACCATCAGAGTGAACAGGCAACCTACAAAATGGGAGAAAATTTTCGCAACCTACTCATCTGACAAAGGGCTAATATCCAGAATCTACAATGAACTCAAACACATTTACAAGAAAAAAACAAACAACCCCACCAAAAAGTGGGCGAAGGACATGAACAGACACTTCTCAAAAGAAGACATTTATGCAGCCAAAAAACACATGAAAAAATGCTCATCATCACTGGCCATCAGAGAAATGGAAATCAAAACCACAATGAGATACCATTTCACACCAGTTAGAATGGCCATCATTAAAAAGTCAGGAAACAACAGGTGCTGGAGAGGATGTGGAGAAATAGGAACACTTTTACACTGTTGGTGGGACTGTAAACTAGTTCAATCATTGTGGAAGTCAGTGTGGCGATTCCTCAGGGATCTAGAACTAGAAATACCATTTGACCCAGCTATCCCATAACTGGGTATATACCCAGAAGGACTATAAATCATGCTGCTATAAAGACACATGCACACATATGTTTATTGTGGCACTATTCACAATAGCAAAGACTTGGAAACAACCCAAATGTCCAACAACGATAGACTGGATTAAGAAAATGTGGCACATATACACCATGGAATACCATGCAGCCATAAAAAATGATGAGTTCACGTCCTTTGTAGGGACATGGATGAAACTCGAAATCATCATTCTCAGTAAACTATTGCAAGGACAAAAAACCAAACACCGCATGTTCTCACTCATAGGTGGGAATTGAACAATGAGAACTCATGGATACAGGAAGGGGAACATCACACTCCGGGGACTGTTGTGGGGTGGGGGGAGGGGGGAGGGATAGCATTAGGAGATATACCTAATGCTAAATGACGAGTTAATGGGTGCAGCACACCAACATGGCACAGGTATACATATGTAACAAACCCGCACATTGTGCACATGTACCCTAAAACTTAAAGTATAATAATAATAAAATTTCAAAAAAAAAGAAAAAAAAAGAACAGCAACTGACACATTTTAATGTGTACAAGTCTGCTTCAAGAACTAACAAGTTAATACATAGCTTTCCTAATAGCCACATAATAAAATTTGTTGCTGAGACAGTAAATTATTTGAGAGCTGCTCAGAGAATCCAGTAGTTCATTTATTACTGGGACTGGGCTATGTAACTTCTCAGATTTGAGGTACGGCAATCAAGGCTTTTTAATTTTTCACATAACCTTGCCTCATTCTTTCCTTAGCTGAGGTGTGTAGAAAAGTATTTGCTGAAAAGGACTTTCTTGGTGCTGATCATGTATCGAGGGGGAAAAAAGCACATGAAAGCAATCTATTTAGGATTCTTAAATTGTTACTGTAGCTACAGACTGAGTCAGCCAACAGTAGATAAACTGTCAAACGGCTTTTAAAAAGTCTTTATAGTTAACTCTGTTTTGAATAATATAAAACTATCTGTCACTCCTCTATTACCCTAATGCTATTAAGTAGAGAGACACAAATATATGCTTGAGGAAAGGACACCCAATCTATTCTTTAATAATTACCTGAACACATCAGAAACAGGATTCCACCTTACTCTCCAATTCCAGACTAACAGAAACTTTCCTTTTTTTGGTGGTATATTTGCAGATTAGAACATTAAGATTGTTGGGCTTTAAAATATCTTTTAGCATCTATGTAGACTGACAAACACTGTAAAATATGTCAGAGGAACCAAATTACTTATGTGGTTTCATATCACTGAACTAACATGTTTCTTTTATAATTTCTCTGACTGTTTTACTATCAGTATTTATAGAAGAGGAGAAATGTGCTACCAATTTCAATGGCATAGGTGATATGATTTAGTAAAAAGTCTGCTGAAATATCATCAATATAAAAATTATTAATGAGAGCAGTTAAGGAAACAAATCTTTTCAGACCTTTTTAATTTCAGGCAAGAAGAAAAGCAAAATACATGATGGCATATACATATTTAAGATATTTCACTTTATAAATATCTTATTTATTTATTTATTTATTTAGATACAGGGTCTTGCTCTGTTGCCCAGGCTGGAGTGCAGTGGTGCAATCTCGGCTCACTGCAACCTCTGCCTCCTGGGCTCAAGCAGCCTCCCAAGTATCTGGGACTATAGGCATGTGCCACCATGCCAGGCTAGTTTTTGTATTTTTAGTACAGACAGGGTTTCACTATGTTGGCCAGGCTGGTCTTGAACTCCTTGCCTTAAATGATCCACCTGCCTCAGCCTCCCAAAGCACTGGGATTACAGGTGTGAGCTGCCACACCCAGCCCAAATATCTTATTTTTAGAAGAAGATATTTACCTTATTTTTAGAAGAAGATGTTTATCTTATTTTTAGAAGAAGACATTTATCTTACTTTTGGAATTTGTTTCATTAGATTACTCATGTTTTATATCAATATAAAAACTGTATGTTCTATAATACAAGCATAACCAGCTACTGAGAGTAACTATTTGCATATAACTATACATGAGTACACTGGTGGGGTGGGGGGACGGGTTACAGAATGGGGAAGGATTCAGCAACACATCACAAACAGGGAAAGGTTTGGAATTAACCTCAACTTCATCTTGAGACAGTGATGATTCTTTTAATTCTGTGACTCTCATAATCAAGATACCTAGAATATTCAAAAAATATTCAAAACACAGAGTAATTGGGAGATGACCAAGGAGAACACCAACAGACTTGAAGAAAGATCTAGTGCACGACAAAAATAGAATTTGATAGAAACTTAAAATGTTATTCTTTTGGAATGACTTGCCAATAATATCACCTTTGTATCTTAGCTTCTAACAACAGTTTTCATAGGCTATTTATTGACAACTGTATCTGAGTTAAATGCATATTTCCTGAATAGCATTAATTAGATTAGTGCAGAGGAAAATGGTCTCGTTTTTAAAAACAAATGCTTTGATTCAAATACAATGCATGTGCAACCAGGCAGTTATAACTGTAGTACTAGGTAGGAGTGTGGGAAGTATCCAAATCAGAGTAAAAAAGGCTCGTAAATTGGTAATTTTAAATTATCTCAAAGAACATTTTTAAAAGGATAATCTATTTTGGCCGGACAAGGTGGCTCATGCCTGTAATCCCAGCACTTTGAGAGGCCAATGCAGGTGGATCACCTGAGGTCAGGGGTTCGAGATCAGCCTGATCAACAAGGTGAAACCCCATCTCTACCAAAAATACAAAAATTAGCCAGGCATGGTGGCAAGTGCCTGTAGCCCCAGCTACTTGGGAGGCTGAGACAGGAGAATTGCTTGAACCCAGGAGGTGGAGTTTGTAGTGAGCCAAGATCACGCCAGTGCACTCCAGCCTAGGCAACAGAGCGAGACTCCGTCTCAAAAAAAAAAAAAAAAAAAAGGATAATCTGTTTTAAGAATGTTGAATGTACTATAAACAGTTTAGCCATCAACTATACAGAGACTGGCTTATTCTCAATTGTAAGTGGCCATCACTTTTATCCATTCCCCCTTTCCTTTCCTTTCAGTACTATTAGGAAACTATTCACAAGTGTACCCTTGGACAATGCTGAGCAGTAATTATGACTTACTGACAAAGAGATATGAACAATTACTGAGCCCATTTTGAAACCCTACACTAATAAAGTCATTAGATGCTGCCCTTGCCATGATCCCTCTAAAAGCTTCTGAAGTTACAAGAACACATGGCATTGTTTGCAGGGACAATTGCTGCTGGCAGAACGCAAACCTTGAGTTAAACCATGCTGCAAATTGATCTTGACATTCTGTTAAGACCGCCACTAAAAATCAAAAGCAGAAGAGAAAAGGAGAAAATGAGTGGGTAGGATGTAATCATGGAACAGGAGGGGTTCCTCCTCACCTTCTCTCCTCCCTCTTCACAAAACAAACCAGGGAGAAAGTGACAAACTCTCCTGGTGTTTTGGAACCTTCATTTTAAAGCATTAATTAAGCCCTTGACCTGGGATGTTTAGGATGGCAATACACTTCCTTTAAAAGTACTGGAAGGAAAATGTTGCACAAAGGGAATAAAGAAGTTCGGGGAAAATTATATGGAAATCTGGCATGAAGGCTCTCCTGAAGTCTTAGTACCCTGACCACAACATGTTCATCTGTTTTATCAGCTACCTCTGCAGAATCCATATTTGTACCTAGGGTAGCAGCTGGAAATTAATACTCCTGTGTCTCCCATGCAGACTCCACACCTGGGCTATATTTGCCGGATCAAATGGAAGTGTAGGGTTAGAGTAACATGGTCAGCAAGGCTTCAGCCAGGCATGAACCACTGAGTAGTCTGGAATTAAGGGTAAGCCACTGTGAATATGGCTAATTACTGAGATGGAAAGTACATGTGAAGACAGCTTACTGATAATAAGTGCTTTAAGTCAATTAACTCTTGCCAAAGATTAAGTAATGTGGAAAACTATCACTTGAATATTAAGCCTAACAAGTACCTGTCAGCACAGCACCGGAAGTTTGCAGTGACCCGAAATACCACACCCAAGGGCATTAAGTTCAAAAGCTAATACTGACAGGCACAGAATTCTGTCTGTGAATATTGGTATTAAATGTGTGTACAAAATTTAATACAATGCTATGTGTATGTTACAAGCAACCTGTGTAACCCAAGCACTATTGGCAACTCCTGGGGAACTGTTTACAGCTACTCTGAACACTGCTTAGAAATAGTGTGCAATACCTGATTTAACACTTAGTAGCATGTACACTGATGTGCAAAGCATTTTAATCTCAGGTACTTACATAAGCAATTCATTTTCCAGCACTCACAGCCAGCTGATTACCCAGTTGGCACTATTCCAGTCAAATTCAATGTTTGATTCTAAGTGTTCTAGAATTAGATAATCTAAACCAGCACCTATATTTGCTTTGTGGACCCTCCTATTCAGAATAAGAGATACCCACTAACCCACTTACTACTGGTTAATACTGGTGGTTCATTGTGTCACATATGTGATGTGGCTTTACTTGATGAAGCAACTTCAGCCAAGAATCCACAGCTCAGCCTGGAGGGCACAGCCTTTATAGAGGGAAACAGATTAATACTTACTATGCCGGTGCTTTACATAGTACTATTTATGGTTAATTCTGATGGTGTTCTAATAGAACATGCCTGAATGCTTGGTCTCTTCCACCATGTAGCCACTCTAGCACTCCAGGCCTAGGGACATGTTGAATCAGTTCTCCCACCATTGTAGAAGGTTCAGTACCATCCCAGAATGGCCCAATTCAGGAGGCCAATTACTTCTGGGGTATCACACAGGTTTGGTGAAGTCTGGGGAAGAAACTCTAGAACCAGGATGAACTTATCTGGGTTGGAATTCAAGCCACTTTCCAGATGGCCTGGGAGCACCTGAGGCACATGAGCATACACCATGACATTCTGGGACCCTACAATGCCAGCAGAAGACCAAGTATCCAATCTGAACATTTTTAGTTTATTCTGTAAGGAGAATGAAGGCTTTAGTACCATATATTAGTACCATTAGTGGCTACAGGGGAAGATCACACAATTAGAGGAATGTAGCTGTATTTCCAATATTCTTGCCATTACCCAAACTGGTACTCTCTTGTTATTTTTCAATAAGCCTATTAGAGATTATTTGTTTATTATCAATATAGTACTTACTCTTTAAAAGGTAGTTGTGGCCGGAGGCAGGGGCTCATGCCTGTAATCCCAGAACTGTGGGAGGCCGAGGCGGGTGGATCATGAGGTCAAGAGTTTTAGACCAGCCTGGCCAATATGGTGAAACCCCATCTCTACTAAAAATGCAAAAATTAGCCGGGCGTGGTGGCACGCACCTGTAGTTCCAGCTACTCGGGAGGGTGAGGCAGAACAGCTTGAACCTGGGAGGTGGAGGTTGCAGTGAGCCGAGATCACGCCACCGCACTCCAGCCTGGGTAACAGAGCAAGACGAAATCTAGGACGGACGGACGGAAGGAAGGAAGGAAGGAAGTCGTGTAAAGCAATGGGATTACAGACATAGCTCCCTCAGGGAGCTGACAACCTAGCAGGGAGATAGACAATGACCATACAATGTAATGAGTGCTATTAGTACAAGTTAGTATAGATATATTATGGAAGCATACAGAATATGCATTTTAACCCTGACTGAGGCAAGAGAAGGATGGGGAGAGGCAAGACTTCCCGGAAGTGATACTTGTCCTGAATTTTAAGAAATTATTCTTTCATAGCTAAGCACTCATTCATTAAGAACACATTGTACTAGCAGTATTTTTATTGTATTAGTTAAATCTATGATGGTTTTCTACATGTTACATATCCAAAAAAAATCTTATCCCTGCTTCACTGTCTGCCTGTAGACATATGCCAATGCTGGATGAATCATTAACAAAACATCTTCTTTGGATTTGTCCATGTTGGCTGGTTGACTTTAATTCTCAATCTGGTTCAGATTATAGAGGATTATATTAGCTGGCCAGCTCCCTCTATTCCTTCTGTCCTCAATTATTTCAACCACTGACCCTTTGTTCCCCATACGTAATTATGAGGTTTTAAACACCAATGCCCTTTAGTAAAGAACAGCAAAATCTGCCACCCAAAAGACTAGGAATGCTACTACGGTAATATAAAAGTCTCTAAATATAAAGAGTAAAGTTCTAACTTCATCTTTCTGTGTATCATCTCTTTCAAGTCCCTCTTTGACCCCCTTGGGTACAGCAACTCAGTATAAAGTTCATCTATACTCCTAAAGTACTTTGTACATACCTCATATTATATATTAGCTCTATGTCTGTTTTGCCTACTAGACTATGAGTGTTTTGAGGGTTAGGATTGTGTCTTGTTCCACCTTTCATTCTCAGATGACAGCACCATTCCTGGTTCATATTAAATATTCAGTGTTTACTCAATGAACAAACATAAGAAACACAGTTGGTCTTGTGCATCTGTCGGTTCTGCATCTGTTGATTCAACTAGCCAAGTATCAAAAATATTCAGAAAAAAATTGTGTCTATACTGAACATGTACACTTTTTTCTTGTCATTTTACCTAAACAATACAGTATAACAACTATTTACACAGCACTTACACTGTATTAGGTATTATAAGTAATCTAGAGACGACTTAAAGTAGATGAGAGGATGTGCATGGATTATATGTAAATACTATGCCACTTTCTATCAGGGACTTGAGTATCTGTGGATTTTGGTATCTGCAGGAGGTCCTGGAACCAATCCTGCATAACTACAAAGTGATTTGCAGGATCTTCTTGTTTACTATTACCTATCTGTTTTTAGCTTTTTCTTTTACAGGTACATCCTACTATTTCCATCAGAATTACTGGTCAAACCAATATTTAAGAAATTAGAACAGGGCATGGTGTCCCACACCTGTAGTCCTAGCTACTCGGAAGGCTGAGACAGGAGGATTGCTTGAGGCCAGGAGTTTCAGGCTGCAGTGCACTATGATTATACACTCCAGCCAGGGCAACATAACGAGACCTTGTCTCTTAAAAAAAAAAAAAAAAGAAATTATACCTTTAGCACTTCTCAAGACTACCAAGGGCTTCCTGTCACTGTTTTAAGAATGGCTCTGAAATCCAACTAGACATGGTGGCCCAAAAGATTGTACAATATTTTCCAAGGAAAAAACCTTCTATTTAGATATGCAATATTGAAATTATAAGCAACATTCTTAGATGGAAATAAATGCATACATTTATTTGCTAAATGCTTTCTGGGTTTCTTTTTCCTAGAATTTAAAAAAGTGCCTTGTTTACTGAAACCAACAAAACAAATAAGCCCTTCCAGGAGATCACAATTTAGTAGGGGAGATGACAGACATTAATCATTACAGCTAAAGTTTCATGTTTCAGTTCATATTTGGAATGTTCTAAGATCAACCTAAGAATTATTCCAACATATTTTATACACAGTGGGCTGGAAAATCTAAGTATTCAACCAAGAAAGAAGGTTATTAGAATTATTTAAGAGGTGCAAAAACCCAAATCATCAACATCACAGGGGTTATGACATTCTACAAAAATGTTTCTTTTTTTATTCCAATTTGTTAGAGAAATTAGGAAATTTAATTTATAATAGCAAGTGATACTCATATTCTGGTGACTTCATCAAAGCATTCACTTAGTTTAATATCCTTCACTTACCTCCTATATACATGAGAGATCCATAGTAAACTGTGATTGAAGAACTAATGCCTCTATAGGCTTAATCAGAGTAATCCTTAAGCAAAAGTATATCTGCTTGGCAAGTCTCTTCCCATCTTGGATATCAACATCCTCAGCTATAATATCAGATGGTAGTCCTAGGAAACCACTAAGAAAACATCCAAATAGCTTACAGGTCCAGGACTTTCTAAATTTTTATGGCCTGTCTGAACTAGGTTAACCAGATATGTGACCAGGAAAGCTATTAACCTGGACTTTATTTCCAAATGTACATCTATCATAAAGAAGTAACAGTTAAAAGGAAGCCCACAACAACAATCTTACTTGTGATGCCTAGAAATCTCTTCTGTATTTCCATATATTAATATATCTCCATTTCAGCTTGCTAACAATATGCAAATGATGTCATAACACCTTTTGACATGTACCCCATGGATCAATAAATATTAGTGCAAGCAGTCATCTACTGAATTGAGAGTGAAAGCTTGAGGTTTTGTTACTCAAAGTTAAAAGCATCTAATGAGTGATGCAATCAGTTTTCATGATAAACACCTCTGGATAAATGTGGTGTAAAAATCCAAGAAAGATAATACAGTAGGAAACCCAATTAGACAATTTTATTTAGATGAATCTGTGATATGATAGGTGGCAAGAAAATTGTGGTTAAGTTAAACCCTTTTTTTGAGCAATAAACCAGCCTAATTAGTTATCTTACAGTTTCATATGTCAAAGTCAATCCCCTTTTTGGGAATATGTCATTCTAATGAATTTTCACCTTGTGTTTATAAAATGTGTATTTTCCCATTTGCCTTAACAGTAATAACGATGGATCAAAAGTAGCTATGTAATTTTGTTACTTTTTTTTATTACTTGCTTTTTAATTTTTTGACATTTAAAAAAAACTTTTACGTTTGGAGGGTACATGTGAAGGTTTGTTACACAGGTAAATTGGTGTCATGGGTGTTTGTTTTACAGATTATTTCATCAACCAGGTATTAAACTCAGTATCCAGTAATTATCTTTTGTTACTTTAATATAGAGAAATATAATATCTTTTAAATTTGTAATATGGAAGAACTATTAATAGATTTTGAATAAGGATGCCAAGTATCTTAAATTATAGAAATCATTCCATTCCCCTATTGCCCCATTTGTGGTTCCTATAAATGTTTATTAAATTGAATTCCTAGATGTTCCTATTTTCAGTCCTTAATATTACCTTTTACAAATTTTCATGACAGTTACTTAATTCAAAATGTAGACTGAAATATCCTATCATACTTAATAGTCAGTCCTGCAGTTCATTGAGAAATAGCTCTAAAGCCTTAAACAACACCTTTATTTAGTGTTTTTAAAAAAGTGTCATAAGGAGTTAATAGGACACAGCTGTACTGGCTCTTTCTAATAAGCAGCTTCTGTCGCTTTGGTCACCACAGGTGTCTCTGTAACCTGCAAACTCTTATTACTAGTGTATCAAAGTTGTGCTACTTAACAGACTTCTTTAGTAAAACATAACAAAGCAATTACATGGCTGTTGATTGCCAGTCATAAAAAAAAAACCCTCAAACACTGTTTTTCAAAAGAAACTACACTGCAATTTTTTGTCATTGTAAAATAAAAGGAACTAAGGAATTAAATGGAGGATAGAACAAAATAACAGCAGGTAGCCCACTGAACTTAGCCACTACAGATGGTTTAGAAATAGTGTTTCTTTCTCCATCAAGTTGTGGATAAAAGGAAAGGAGGAGATTCCTCACTGCCAGTGAATGGCAAAAGATTTAGCCAAGTCTCCAGTCTCTGTATTTTGCCTCATGAAAGACCTTAGATGTGGCATTTTTATCTGTTTTTGGCACTGCTTTTCATCACCTTTAACTGAGTGTGAATAATAACCTGATTTAATTTAAACAAATACAGGTGCTAAAGATTCTTTATGTATAACAGGGAACATTTCCAAGGCAAAACGAAGTCATCTCATGAAATTTCCTAACCATTTGCTTAAAGAAATGAAGTATTAGATTATGAAATAGCTTCAACATTATTTTGCCTCACATTTAAGGAAAGAATCATGTTCTTTTCTGATTCAGATTAAATAAAACAAAGTTTGAATGATGATCAAAAATTCAGTGAGCCATAAAATAACAAAAAGACAAATCAGATGGTTTCTAATTGTTCTATAATCGTTTAAATTAGGTAACTAAAATATGCTTGCCTTGAAATGAATTAATTTAATCTCCCTGTTCATAAACCAGTAGCCTGCGATTATGATTGTGTTAACACACCCAAAGTAGCATCATGGGATGTTACGGCCACATGTGTAATTAAACATGATGAAATATATTTCAGGTGGGAAACTGAAATAGGCAAAATAATGAAGAATTGTTAATCACTTGCAGATACTATGATTAACAAACTAAGTAAACTCATCCTGACAACTAGGAAAGGAATTTTTTTTTCCCTATTGAGAATATGGATGTATTGTTGGCTGTGTGCAAAAGAATGTGTGCAATAAAGCGATTACATCAATTAGCATATGCTAGAGTTAAGCTATTACCAACTCCACTGGACTTGTGCAGAAAGTCCTGCCTTCTTCACTGAAGTTATTAAAAAATAAACTTACTACTAGGATTATATATTAGACTTGTTTTGCCTTTTCTGAACATCATTAAAAACACCAGGTTTCTCTAAAAGTTCAAAAACATTAGAAATGTCTGTTGCACTGCAAAAATAAGATGAGAAATGCATTTTTGTTTTCAGGTTATTCTTGAATTTAAAAAGTTTTTATAAGTTAAGGCATATTTTCACAATTGCAAATAACTGCATGCATTAGCTGCAACGAGCAGCTTTTGTCTAATGAAATGCAATGGTAGAGAGTTTAATGCTGAGGACGAGAAATGTTTATGATGATGACAAACACAATGATTTTTTTTTAATAGAAGCCCAACTTACAGCTTGTGAACAACAGTATTACCTTGCTCTGTTGGAGTCCTTTGTTAGATCCCAAGCCCAGGTTATAAAATTTTGACTCAGATAAGAAACAATGGATTCAGCACAAAGCATTTGTGAGCAGAACACGTTGGTTAACACACTTTCATCATGGTGGAGGTAGATAGCAAGAAGCTTTCTCTGAAAAGGGGAGAAAAATCTGATCAATTAAAATATCCACTAATGTAAGATTTCTTGAATTTTAGAGAGGCATAATTAGTCTATATGAACAGCAAAGACAAAAATTAAATGCTACTCCCTAAAAGAGTACTGTACATTTTGGAGTTCCTAAAGCATCTAAAATATCAAAAAATTTTACTTCCTTACACTTTAAAAAGGCTGGGATGATTATATCTAATTTTGCAGACTGCTATTGCAGATTTCTGTTGACATGTGCAAGCCTATCTCAAATGAAGTTGCAAAAGAATTGTATTTTGCTTAAAGGAAATGGATTTACTATTCTTTTCATTTAATAGATATATGTAAAGAGAAATATTAACTTTGAACTGTTCAACAACACAGAGAAAAAATATTCTTTAAAACAGAATGACAAAATTCCTCTTACATATTTTTTATGGTTTTAATCGGAACAATGGATAGTCTCCTCCATTTGAAAGGAAAAGGTCTGAAATGAAGTTTTCTTTTTGTTCTATAGATAATTTTAAAGTCCTTAATATATTCTCATATTAAGCCCTTATTTATCAGCATGTAACATATAATTGCCATTTGAAGAGACAGAAAAATACTCAGTTCACATGCATTCTTTCTAGTTTATATTTCAGAAAATGTCCACTGTGGCTTTTCATATAGAAAATTAATTCTTTTCCTTTTGCCATAATAAAAGTTGCTTTCAATAAATGACATTTGGTCTCTTAAATGTGTCTTCTGTCATAGTTAGATACTCAGTGCAATAATTAAAACTAAAAACTGAAATTGAACAAGGTAATAAGTATAATAAAAACAATGGGTATAAGTAGCCATTGATGGTTTGCAACATGTTAGCTTCACCAACCATGACTATATAATGATTAAAGAGCTTAAATTGTTGACTAACTTCTTGGTACTACCTCAAAGAAGAGCTGAGTTTAACAATACTCACAATTACCAGGGAAAGGAAAGATAAAATTTTATGGTAAAGACAACATACAAACCAATCTTTGAAATTCTGTCAAAGGAAAATTTCAAGGAAGCTTAGTATCTTTCCCTTCATGTTAAGTAAGAATGTGATGACAGCAAATGAAAATTTGCTGTGTGGGATTCTGAACAAAAGAAGGAAACTTACAGAAAAATATAAGGCTAATGCTGATGAAAGGCTAATGAAATCTGATGTTAGGAATTATCTAGATAAAGAATCCAAATAATAGTAATAGTAATCATCATTAAAATTACTTTCTTCAAAGGTAAATTTCGTAATAGATGAGGGTAGCCACAGTTAGGTAGATTAAGATTCTAAAAGCATCTACTATGAATAGGAGACACTGTTACTTTCACAACCATTATCTACTTTAATTTCCAGAATAAATCTTTAAAATAGCATCCTTAACCCCATTAGCATATGAGGAAACTGAGGTTTAGAAAGCAGACTTGTCCCAAATGTCACAGCTAGTTAGTAAGTAATACAATGAGGATTGGCTCCCAGATTGTCTAACTCCAAGTCCAAGTAAGTGTTTTTTTCTCGATACTACAGTGGTAGCAGGGAAATCAACCACACTGTAGTCAAGGCTTATGGAAGCACTCATATAACATGAAGATGCCAGACTGCTTTGGACTGAGACTCAGAGACAGCTCGTAATGGGAATAAGGGCAGGACTCCTGGGTATAAGTAGCTCAGCTGATCCCACCCTGCTTCTATGTGTTAATTCATTTATTCATTCATTCAACAAGCATTTGTTGAAATACTCTTTGTGTCAGGCTCAGCAGGAAGCAGTGGCAATAAAATGGTGAACAAGAAAGACTCAAGGTTTCTTCATCTATGTTGATGTCTGCAGAGAACAGTATCAGGCTTCTAGGAAGTTTGTAATCAGATACATTGTTAGAGAGATACTTATCTAGTAAATTCCTACTCATTCTATAAGGCTCAAAACAAATGCCTCTATGAAACCTTTCGTGATTCCCTCAGGCAGAGTTAAGAGGTTGCTTTCCTGGGCCTCTATCTCTTTCCATTAGTATTGTAACTGTTTACCAGTTTCCCCTCTAGACTAAATTTCTCAAGAGAGAGAATGAGGTCTCTTTCAGTCTTCTTTGCATCTTTAAACTAGCATGGGTCCCAGCCTGTTTGATGAAAGAAACAAGAACACTGATACAAGCCACAGCCCCTTGGCAAAAAAGATACCCAATAGCAGTGGCAATGCAAAATCAGTTTTAGTAAATGAATCAAGAATTCTGATGCTTTAGGGAAAGTAACGTGAACCTGGCACCATTAACAAATTCAGAGCTCTTCTTCTTAGGAGCTCTCTAACTGAATAGACAGAGGGATGTCAACCTCTAATTCAGCTTGATCGTATCTCAGCAACTACATTTAATGAGACACTGGGAACAAGAGAGCTGTCCACTTTTAAATCAGCATATTTCTAACCAAACAATGGCAATGGCTAAATCTTTAAAATGCCTATTTCTCTCAAGAACACTGCAATGGAACATTTAGACTTTGGGAAAGAGATTAGTGATTTACATTGCTATCTCACTGATTTAATTTAAATGCTCTTCCAAACCAAACACACATGTGCCTAAGAGGCTACTAAGAAACCCAACATGCAGAGTTCCCTATAAGTGCAGCCGACAGTGTTGACTGAAACTAAACTTGGAAATCCAGGGCACTAATGCACAATATCAAGCAATAAAACAGCATCTCTTTGGCAATATTTAATTTAAAAAAGAAGAAAGAGGCAGGCGAAGATCAGGCACTGTCTGTTTTGGAGGATCAACCATTCTGCATTTCAAAGCATTGGTCCCTGCAATATCCAGGTTACTGTGCTAGAATCTCGACTATTATATCGCAGTTGTGAGAGGGAGGGCAAAGATGTGTTTACTCAGTGATTAGGCCCTTAGAATAAGCCTCTAGCTCCTAGAGAGACAGCTCACCACTTATTCATTTGGGCCAATTCACAAAGCCTAGGAAGATTAAACATCCATGCTGAGAAGACAAGCGAATGCAGACGGTGAAAAAGAAATAAAAATTCTTTAAAAACTCTGAGATGACTTCATTATTTTTCCACAAGGAAACTTTAGGAAAGTGTTTAGTTAGAGAAAAACCCACATTGACCTCTCTCTAAACCCTTAATCTTTCCTTTGTGGTGGCACTGCTTTGTGGTAAGCGACTGGCTCGCCTCGCCCCTCTTTTCACTGGAAGCTGAGAGAAAAAAGACTCTGGAGAAACAGTTTTCGTTCCAGGGACACAAACCCCTGACACTGTTAAACATGAGATGCCAGGAAAACACACTTAAAAAAAAAAAATTCCCACTTTAAGCTCTAGACTGAATGTGAGAAAGGAGATGATAAAAAGAGTATAACAAGAGGATCTTCAGGCTGTGGGTACCCCAAAGTAGCTTTCAAAAGGAAAACTAATAATTTTAAAATAATCTTTTCTCTGACAAAAAATTTTCTGCTGCTTTGTAACAATAAATAAGCAAAATAAAAAGACTCAATAGTATGGAAGTGCTAGTAAATTTAGGCTATATAAATCTGATTAAATTACAGTCACAGATAAATGGACTCCAGACTCAGATTTCTGATTATCTTACTGAGCTCAATTAAGCACAGGCCAAAAAAGTGAGAACTGGGTTAAGCATATCAACCAATCTGGAAGAGTTGAAATGGCAAACTAATCAGAAAACTGCTTTCGTGAAGAAAAGCAGTACCACAGAAAACGAGTAAGAAAATGTTTTGATTTCTATTACTATAACCAGTTTTTCCTTTGGCCCATTAATAATTTAGTTCAATAACATTTAAAGAGTACCTATGTATTAGGGATTGAGACTATAATAAAGATGAATGAAACAGTTCCCTTACCCTCAAAAAGTTGTGGGCAAGAATGTGCAGAGGCAAACGTTTAATTGTAGTACCATGTAACAAATGATAATATTGGGGAATTAAAAAGAATATATTTTATTTGTCCTTTCTAATTTGGCAGAGAGGGTCTAAGTCTGGCGGACCACAAAGGCAAACAACCAAGCTACATTCTTCTGATTCCCTCTCTGTAATCTAAGTTTTAGTAACACAGTGCAAAAGGAAGTCTCCAAGCTTTAAAGTAACAGAGAGCTCTGTTCTAAATCCAGTTCTGCCATTTAGCAGCTGTGTGACCATGGGGCAAATGGGTTGTTGTAAGCATCGCAGATAATGTAGGTTAAATACCTATTTACAAGGCCTGGCCCATAGTAGGTGCTGAATGAAAGGTAGCTGTTAGGATGAAGATTCCTGAACTATCCATGCAAAATAAAGGGGTTTGAAAGCAATTTCAAGAGAAATAATGGCCATGAAAATGTATTAAAGATTAAGCAGCTCCTTCATTTTTCCTACTGGCAATAGTGTCTGGGATGCTTATTGTGTCTCTGAGTTCGGTGCCTCACTAATCTTCACATTCAAATCCAGGAGCTAAGGTGCTAAGTTGATGCTTAAGAAATGCCCAGCTGACAGCAACCAATGTGACTTGGCCTTGAGCTACAGTAGCTATTGTATTTAGACTCTTAGTGTCACAGAACCATAGAATATTAGAGCTGGAAGAAATGCACTGTGTCTCAAAATAAGCCAGGCAGAGAGCAGATACTAAGGAAATATTTGCTGATCAACTAAAAAGAAAGGGTTGCATTTTGAGTACCAGAATATCCATAATCTGCATGTTCAACGCTTTTAAAGTTGATATGACAATTTCTGGGAATGGTACAATGTAGTTCATAGTTTTTTTCAGTGTTTAAAATTATAGTATAAAATAATTTCCTTTGTGTAAATTGGACCTGACTTGCTTCCTCTCCTTCCCATTTCTGTTCTCCTTTCCCCTCATCATTATCACCACCATAGTAATCAGAATCATTATCACTATCACTTTTTGTTTTTAAGTTTGGAGATGGCTCATTGATACAAACAATGGATACAATGATACAATAAACACCTATTTATTCTTCACCTAGATTTACCAATCATTAGCATTTTGCCGTATTTGCTTTATCATTCTTTTAATACTTCCCTGAAACATGTGAATGTTTGCAGACACCATGACACTTCTACCCTAAAGAAATCTGTCTTGAGAATAATACATTCCCTTACATAATCATCATATTTATATCACACCTAAGACATTTAATATTGTTACAATATCATCTAATATACAGTCCATATTCAAATTTCCCCCAAGTACTCCCACATGTCCTTTGTAGCCGTTTTATTTATTGTTTTAAATCCAGCATCTAATTTGGATCATTCCAGTACTTGCCAACTTCTACAATACTATTCTTGTATATGGATGTTCACAGGTACCGCACAGCATACAATCACGACTCAAGATAAGTGCAATGTGAGAACAGAAGCAGGAGAGTAGGAAGCCACACTATCTGGGTTCAAATTCCTGCTTTGCCATTGCCCAGCTATGTGACCTTGGGAAAGTCACTACATTTTTTTGTGCTTGGGTGGCATACAGTTCTGAAGGTTAGAAGTCTGTTAAAACTCTTTTCTAGATGGGAGTAGTGAGGAAGTAAGGCTGGCAAATTAGTAGTAATGAGCAGTAATAGAGGAAGTCCTGGGGTCTAGGCATGAACATCAGATTGGCTGCTTTTTTATGAAGATGATACTTTAAAAAAATTGTTTTTAATAGAGATGGGGTCTCACTATGTTGCCCAAGCTGGTCTCAAACTCCTGGGCTCAAGTGATCCTCCTGACCTGGCCTCCCAAAGTGCTGGGATTACACACCCGGCCTGCGAAGGTGATACTTGAGCTGAATTTTAAAAGTAGGACATCAATGCTATAAGTAGAAACAAACAAACCACAGTAAAAGCAGGAGAGAGTGACTTCTCTGTGACTGAAGCTGAATTTTTCTTTTTCTTTTTTTTTTTTTTTTTTTGAGACAGAGTCTTGCTCTGTTGCCCAGGCTGATGGTGCCATCTCAGCTCACTGCAAACTCTGCCTCCCCGGTTCAAGCTATTCTCCTGCCTCAGCCTCCTGAGTAGCTGAGATTGCAGGCACCTGCCACCATGCCCGGCTACTTTTGTGTTTTTAGTAGAGATGGGGTTTCACCATGTTGGCCAGGCTGGTCTTGAACCCCTGACCTCAGGTGATCTGCCCGCTTTGGCCTCCCAAAGTGCTGAGATTACAGGCGTGAGCCACTGTGCCTGGCCTGAAGCAGAATTTTAAATATACGTGACAGTGAGAAAAAGAAGAGTAAAAAGGATAAAAAACAAAGGAAAAGTTTGGGAAACGCCCAGCAATGTCAATGGCCCCATCTGTTCAAAGAACTCCAAGCTAGTTATCTTTAAAGAGTAAAACACCAGAGTGCAGGTTGTATTGTGAAAAGAATCACAAAGCTTAGCCCTGTTTAGCTCCTGAATATGATTTCAGAGACCAACAGGTATCAACCAAATTGGAGAGGTTCCAAAAAGAAACAGTCAGCTACTGAAGATGAGGAGATGCCAGGATGGTGTCTTTGTCCCCTCACTTTTTGAAGCAGATGTTGGGATAGCATTCCGAAATCTTGATGACACAGATATCTGAATCTTGTATAGGGAGCACTGTCACATGGAAGTCAGAGGGTTAAAAAAAAAACAAAAAACAAAACAAAACAAAAAACCAAAGCCTTCCCTAGGTGCAGTGGCTCACGCCTGTAATCTCAGCACTTTGGGAGGCCAAGGCAGCTGGATCACCTGAGGTCAGGAGTTCAAGACCAGCCTGGCCAACGTGGCGAAACCCCATCTCTACTAAAAATACAAAAAATTAGCTGGGTGTGGTGGGGTGCGCCTGTAATCCCAGCTACTTGGGAGGCTGAGGTAGAATTGCTTGAAACTGGGAGGCAGAGGTTGCAGTGAGCTGAAATTGTGCCATTACACTCCATCCTGGGCGACGGGGCGAGACTGTCTAAAAAAGGAAAAGCCTAAAGTAAAATCAAACTCTCAAAATAAGCTGACAGATGTTCATTGGGTATAGATCTTTACCAGTTTTCATTGCTTAGACTGTAATACTCAGGTAATATAATATATTTGAGGAAGGCCACCATGTGGCTAAAGTTTTTATGAATAAGGACACGAGAAGCTGAAATGATTGGCCCTTACAGCAAATTATAGAGAAGCAGGCATACTCTTTGGGGAGGCTGGAAGAGGGACGGGGTAGGCAAGGAAGTACACAGTGTCAGGCCAACTCTCATTGGTTTTCCAGGTAAACATTTAGACACAGTACTAAGGACTTTGGTATAGTAGTCTCTTAAAAGTGCAGGAAGGATTTTTCTAACCCTTTACTATTCTCTATGGGGACGGATAACACTACTCCTAGTCAGCAATAGGCCTGTTAAACAAGCATGACAACAGGAGTGCGAATGTCAAGTGTACTCCTCTCCCCCACTTTTAGGACACTGAGGAAGAGAACAAGAACCCATAGCCTACTTATATCTACTTCCACATTCCAAAAGGTGACAGACTGTAGCAGTAAAGACTTGAAGATAAATTAATAATTTTTCATTAAAAATATATTAATAATGCATTCTTACTGAAAATCATAAGAATTACAATGATTTATGGGTATACATGTTCAGTAGCTTTTTAATACCATCAAATATTGTCTAACAAACAGATTTCTAAGTAGAATATTACATATTATAAAAACAAGCTGTGTTTAAGCATATAGAGTTGTATTAACTCTTTTTTCTTTTTCTTTTCTTTTTTTTTTTTTTTGAGATGGGTCTCGCTCTGTCACCCAGGCTGGAGTGCAGTGGCATGATCTCGGCTCACTGCAAGCTCCGCCTCCCGGGTTCACGCCATTCTCCTGTCTCAGCCTCCTGAGTAGCTGGGACTATAGGCACTCGCCACCACGCCCGGCTAATTTTTTATATTTTCAATAGAGACGGGTTTTCACCATGTTAGCCAGGATGATCTTGATCTCTTGACCTGGTGATCCACCCGCCTCGGCCTCCCAAAGTGCTGGGATTACAGGCGTGAGCCACTGCGCCCGGCCAAATGGCAGTGTATTTCTAAACTAGTAAGTTTTGAACTAATTTAAGAAATAATTTTAATATGGGCACTAAAGATTATTGCAATTTTAATTAGGCAGATCTGATAATTGGGGAATTAAAGGCAAATTCTAAATGGTACTAACAAATATACTATTTAGTAGAAACATCCAATTACAGAACAGCAGGTTTGGTATGGTTGTATTTATATAAACTATACCAGCTTTTTGACTGATATACATGTTTATAGATTTTTTTTAAAATCACATTTAGACAGTAAAAGCATTTAACAAATAGTGGTTATTTTCAGGTTTGGAATTATGTGGTGTCATTTTCTACTTAAAATGCATCTGTATTTTCATTCTCTTACAGCAAATACAGTATTTGTATAATTCAAATATATTTTTCTAAAAAAAAATTAGTTTTCTAAGTCTTATTTCACACATGTGCAGGATGCTGTCCCAGCTGTCATACAAAATTACTATAAAAGACATTGTTCTGACTTTGAGGAATTTAAATGGAAAAAACAACACAGACAAGATAAGCAGACTGGGCATGTTTTCCAGAGCACAAAGAAGTTTGTTTGCCTGGTTTTCTGGATATTGTGTGGTGAGCTAGAAACTTACCAACTACAGCTGTGGCCTCAAATTTGTATAGAACTTATTTTTCTTAAAAGACAATGATCAATGATGGCATTTAGATTTCTTTCAACATGAAGCAGTAGAAACAGCATGACTTTAAAATGGGCTGATTTAAAAAATAATAATAAAATTTGATAACTAAGAGCACTGTTAAACGTGAACTACTAATTTTAGTGGTAGAAATGCTCATGGGGTTCTCAAAATTCCTTTCTGAAACTGTTCCTAGAACTAGTTCATAATTGAATGAGAAAATCAGTTTTCTTATTTTACAAACATTTCTCAAATTTGTCCAAAACTGCTTAATGGCACTATCTATCTTATCCACAGTGCTGGGTGCACTTATGGGTAGCATCCCACTTAAGTCTCAAAACAATCTGTATAAAGTAAATACTATCATCATCATCATGTTTCTTCCATATTAGACACAGGCTCATTACTCATTTAGGGCCACAGAGCTACTAAGTGGGAAATCAGCAATTGAGTACTGATTCCCTTAATTTATGTATAATATTTGGAAAAAGCACTAGTGTGAAGTCAGATCTTTGGAGCTGTAATGAAATTACTAATATCAAAGCTCAGACTCCCAAAGGGATGCTTGGGAAAGGAACAATCCTTCACATGGGAGATAAGCCCTGCCATTGAGATTTTTATTACTGTTGATTTTTAGTTACTATAAATGTCTAATGATTCTCTAGGGTACTTTTGGTGGTGTAGAAGAAGAGAATTCAGGGACAGTAGGCATGAGAGGTGGGGAGGCTCCAAGGAAAAAAAAGACTCATCTCTGCACCGCCCCCCTCCCCCCAGCCCCTGCACCAAGATAGGGTCTTGTTCTGTTGCCCAGGCTAGAGTGCAGTGGCACGAACATGGCTCACTACAGGCTGGAACTTCTGGGCTCAAGTGATGCTCCTGATTCAGCCTCTTGAGTAACTGGGACCACAGGCACATGCCACCGCACCTGGTTAATTGTTTTTGTTTGTTTGTTTTTCTTTTTTTTTGTAGAGATGGTGATCTCACCATGTTGCCCAGTCTGTTCTAGAACTCCTGGGATTAAACGATCCTCTCACCTTGGCCCCTCAAAGTGTTGGGATTACAGGTGTAAGTCACCATGCCCAGCCTAAAAACAGATTTTAAATGTCAGCTAATGCCAGGACATCACAGGCCCCTTCATGCCTTGGCCCCCACTGATTTTATCAGCATCATGCCTAGCAATGCAACTCTGTCCTGCATTTTTTTGCTCCAGTAATACCAAACTGGTTGTCGTTTCCTCACTTTAATCTTCCATTGCCTTTACTTTTGTTCTTCCTTCTGTTTAGAATTCTGTTATTTGCCTAAGTTTTTCTCATCATTTAAGATTCAGGTCAGAAATCTCTAGAAATCTTCCCCCTAGGCCGGGCGCAGTAGCTCATGCCTGTAATCCCAGCACTCTGGGAGGCTGAGGTGGGTGGATCACCTGAGGTCAGGAGTTCCAAGACCAGCCTGGCCAACATGGTGAAACCCCATCTCTACTAAAAACACAAAAATTAGCAGGGTGTGGTGGCACACACCTGTAGTCCCAGCTACTCAGGAGGTTGAGGCAGGAGAATCGCTTGAACTCAGGAGGTGGAGTTTGCAGTGAGCCGAGATGGCGCCACTGCATTCCAAACCGGGTGACAGAGTGAGACTCCATCTGGAAAAGAAAAGAAAAAAGAAAAGAAAGAAAAGAAAAGAAAAGAAAAGAAAAAGAAAAGAGAAAAGAAAAGAAATCTTCCCCCTGAACTTCTAAGGTAGTTGAAGGTACCTCTTCTCTTTGCTTCTATGGTATACTATACTGTATGGATCTGTTTATATTGTTTTATTTACCTCATTAGACTGAGCAAAAGCAGGAAACCTGTATTTCTCAGATCCTTAGAGAGCATGTGATAAACATTTATAGCCCTCAACTTGATGAGTGTCCTTCATAGTTAAGGGCAAGGAAGGAAGTCATAAAACTGATCAGCACATTATCAGAAGTCAATACTTTGTCATGATATACTTAAAAGAAACATGAAAACTTAGAATAACTACTTTATCAAAGTTGGAAGCTCTGCTTCGTACAGTACTGTAAATTCCTCAAGAAAAAAGGCAAAGAGAACTATGAGTACTCTCACCACCAAGTGCTCTCAAATGAAATCAGTTTGAAGCAGTTTTCATTAAGATGGATTGAACATGGCATCGTGAGAAACACTTTATCAAATGTAGTGTTTTACTTAGTGATTAACTATATACCAGTTGATGAAGCTCCCCAAATCCTTTGTAATCCCACCACTCCAATAAACATTTAATGAGTATATAAGTTCAAAAAGCCTAGCAAAGGATTTAAACCTTCAATTTTGTTTTTATTTACTCTTGGAACTCAATTTCTCACTTCAAGTGAAGAATGCTGGTGTTTGAGGCTCATCTGTTGCCCTGGTAAAATTAATGTGCCTCCCACAGTTTAAATTAAACATGTGATATTTAAGATGAAGAAAATTTAGTAAGAGTGCCACAGTATCCGTCACATTTGCCTTAAAATGTTTGAACATGACAAACCGTTTTCTGAAAAATGATTCATTCAAAAGTTTTAAAAAATAATCTTGAGCAAAATCTGTTTTAACTCTGAAGTGTGAAATATGAAAAGGAGAGATGAAGTTTGGTCATTAAATCCTGCAGTACAGCAGTTAGCAATGAAAACTCAAGTGTGATGGGATAGTGTAAACCATATTTACCTGTCATGGGACATGTGAGCTCTTACTTGGTCCCTACTACTTACTATCAGTGTGTTGTAGGCAAGTCATGTAGCTTTTCTGGACTTTCTCATCTCTAAAATGGGAATATGAGGATTATATATCCCTATTTCACTGTTTGGTTGTGGAGTTCAAATGAGATATGTAGAGGAACATGTTTTATAAACCACAGAGCATCATTGAATTCTGAAGTAACACTACAATTACTATACTTACACAATTAAAAGAAGATGTATACAATCTGCTTGATGACTTCAATAAATGAACCTGTTTAGATTTAATTTTGAATAATTTATCTCTCATGGAGTTAAACTTTACTCAAGTTTATAGAAATGTAATAAACTGTACATAAACTGTTGATCCGTAACTTGGAAAAGAGAAATGAGGAAAAAAAAAAAGCCCTGGACAAAGGAATAAAGATAAAGACATTTTTATCAGTCCAGAGAGGTCAGTGGATTTTGGTTACAAATCTAATATGAAGCAAAATATTTAATTACATGAACCAATAATTTTTGATCTGCTAAAACACCTAGACACTAAGAAAAGCAAACAATCAATTGTTTCATTAGAAATATCCAGGAGTTAATAAACAAGAGCTTATACTCCTCAGAGGATTATCAGTCTGAATAAATCCAAATGCCAATTTACTGTACAAGACACTTAGTAAAAGTTCTTTTGTCTATGATATACTGTATTTTTAAGTGTAAGTTATCTGCATTTAAAGCTAAAATGTGTGAGGTATACATAGTATATCTTACAGAAGCTTTGGAAATGGGTTTTTAAAAATATCTATACCTATTTTGGGAGCTACAATTTAAGTTGTAAAAGGCTGTGACATTTTCTGGTTACTTCGACTACTGGTAAGCAGAGAAAGATATATCTTAAATGCACTATTGTCAAAGAATAAGTTGAAAAATACATTATTTTAAAACTATAATTAGATATTCTTTCAAACATATTTATGTCTAACATGGCCATACAATGAAAGACTCCATAACCATTAAAAATCCTTTTAAAATAAAATATTCAGCATTATTTTACAAAGCATTCTTTTACAAAGCATTTCACCTAAATCTAACAAAGCTTTTAGACCTAATACCCATTTTTCAGGAAATCAGAAAAATAATATAACAAGGAAACAATCACACAAATCCAGAATTTGGAACCATCTACAAGTCATCCAGTCTGATTTCTTCACAAAGCAAATGCCAGAGGGAAAAAATGGGGAGAGATGGTGCTTGCTTAAAAGGTATTTAAGATATCTAATACTCAAATATAACTTGTGATCCTTGAGTGGATTGTCGTTCCAAAAAAACAGCTAAAAAGAAATTCTGGGGATGACTGGTGAAGTTTGCATATGCACTAGATAGTAGATAATATTAGGGAATTATTGTTAATTTTGTTATATGTGAAAATGGTATTGTGATTACGTAGGAGAATATCATTATTTTTGGAAAATGCATGCTGAAGTTTTTAGGGGTAAAGTATGACATCTATAATTTATTTTGAAATGGCTTAGCAAAAAATAATAAATATACAGGATACCCTAAATGTTTCTGGGCAGTTTAAGTTTCAATAACTTCAAAAGCTTAACTGCTATAAACTATTAAAAAATTATTTGAAGTTTTAATTATTTATATTTATTTTATACTTGTTTGTTTTTGTGAATTTTGAATAAATTTTTAATTTATTTTCTGTTCCAGTCAACATTTGTCATTTTTAATCAGAGAGGAACTGAAAAATTTATCATAAAAATTTATTCATCAAAATCACAAATCCAAATAAGTATAAAAATATAAATAAATTTCAAATGCTGCTCTTTTGTCAATCTGTAGCATTAATCCTTTTAAGTCATTAAGCCTTAAAACTCCATTAAGATTTTGAGATGCCTATATATGGAAGATACAAATATGGCAAAAGTTTCCTAATTATTAAATGTAGGTATAGGGGATTTGGCTATTTATTGTACTATAGTACTTTTTCTGTATTAAAATTTAAATAATTTTTTATAATAAAAAGTTAAAATACTATAAAAGAAGTTATAATTAAGAAAATGATCATATAATATTAAAAGGTAAAAAAAGCTGTTATTACAGGATTATAACATGACTAAATTTTATACTAAAAATCCATATATATGCTCACCTAAACATACAATAATATGCAAAGAGCATAACAAAGTTAACAGTTAATCTGTGTTAGAATACTTTCTCTTTGCTTTTCAGTATTTTCTTTTTTCCTTCTGAGAAAGAATATCACCTATTATCCAGGCTGGAGTGCAGTGGCATGATCTTGGCTCACTGCAACCTCCACCTCCTGGGCTCAAGCAATCCTCCTGCTTCAGCCCCCCAAGTAGCTGGGACTAGAGGCATGCGTCACCATGCCTGGCTAATTTTTGTATGATTTTTTGTAAAGATGGAGTTTCACCAGGTTGCTCAGGCTGATCTTGAACTCCTGAGCTCAAGTGATCCACTTGCTGTGGCTTCCCAAAGTGCTGGATTACAGGCATGAGCCATCATGTCCAGCCCAGTATTTTCCACAAACCTATATTTATGAACACCATAAACATATATTGCCATAAACATGCATTTCTTTAAAAATAGCCATTTTTATATAGATTTAACAGTTGAAAGATACTTGCTTAAAACAGCTTTTAAAAGGGCTATTCTGCTATTCTTAGGGTAAAGAAGTTTCTTACTCTAAATTCATTAGACTGTCAATTATAGCTCTAATTTGATTAATCATCTTGGAATTTGATTTTTAAAATTTATTTTTAAATGAATTTTTCTTTGTATCAGAATTTAACATAATCTGGAAAATAGAAATCTCAGAGGCATCCTTGCACTCTGTTCTCAAACTCCTTGCCCTCTTTAATTCCAATAGCTTTCCCCTCTACTCCATGTACACACTATTCCTTCCTTCTTCCCTTTCTTTATTCCTTGATTTATTAGACATTTACTGAATTTTTACTAAGTACAGGGACATAAAGGATAGTCCCTGCCAAAAGAAAATCAAAACTCCTAGGAAGACATATGTAGAATGGATAATTATAAAGACTGTGTTAAGTGTAACAATAAGAGATAAGCAGAGGGTTTTTCACTGGGAAGTGCTAAAGGGGTAGGTGCTGCCAATGTGAGAGAAGGGGAGGAGCTGGAAAAGGTAAGTTTCAGAGGAGGAGGAGGAGTCATCCAGGTAAAGAGCAGAATGAAAGGCATTTCTAGCAGTGGGGAAGCATGAAGAAAGAGTAAGATTATGGGGAAATACAAATGGTACACTATTGCCAGATTTATTAAGTGTGAGGCAGGGAATGGGAAGAGCTGAAGCTACATAGATAGGCAGGAGCCAGATTACTGATGTCTTGACTGCTACGACAACATACAAATAGTGATTCAAAATTTACCTTCTAAATTCTTGTTATGGGCTTCTTATTATAGACTTCAAGATCACAAAGTCCATTTCTATGTTTAAAACCTTTTTTTTGGGGGGGTGGGCAGGGGCCCAAAGTGACTTTTGGGGAAAAATATTGCAGTTGTTAGATATATATCACTACATAGAATAATCATTTTGGGAAAAGACTAAAGAACAAATCTATCAAGAACTAGTCATTTGCATAACTGAAAAGAATACAAATACGTAGCCTGGTCCCTTCTAAGCACATCCACCTTTTTTCCCATTAAAAAAAAACCCTATTTCAGTGCTTCACAAGGCCTTCTGCAAGAGCCAGCAGTACCCCTATCACATTAATGTCCCTTGGGAAATGGGTATCTTGGTGAAGACTAGGTTAGCAGATGAACCAGAAACAAATGAAGTCTCCAATCTCAAAATGAAAACAGAAAACAGTGCTTGCTTCAGCAGCATGTATACTAAAATTGGACTTATACAGAGATGATTAGCATGGCCCATGCACAATGATGACATACAAATTCGTAAAGAGTTCCATGTTTTTGGAAAAAAACAAAAACAGAAAACATTTAAGCATTGCCTCAGCCCTAGTGGTAAACCTGTGGGATGCACTTTTTAATCAGAAAAGGTCAAACTGTACTTACATCTCGGGCTTTCACATAGAAGGCCTCTTGAAAAGCAGCTTCTAATGAGCCAATAAAAAATACAGGATGGCAATCACCATATCTATAGGAAAAATTGACTCTATTAATTAGAATACATTTCAAATTCACTTCAAATTTCACAAGTCTAATCAATGACTTTTAAGTAAATGTTGGGGCTAACGTCTAGTGCATACTAAACATAAAAACATTTCTTTAAAAGCTTGGCAATGAGCTTTATTGGTTTTTAGAATTCTTCTTGGCCTATACTGATATACTAAAATACTGGAATTTTAAGTACACTTAGCAAATGAATTTAATAAGTGCTATAAAACCATGCCATTTATAAGAAGAAATTCCTGGTTACTCACTTTCATATGATTTTCCTAGTTACATTAGCGTTATTTTCCCACTTTAGTTCATTTATTCCAGAATTCCAATAGAGGGAAAAAACTGTTTCTTTTAAAAGTTTCCATATTATATTTCAACAGAAAATATCACTAAAACAATATCATTTACACCAAATTGGGGATTAAACATTAATTCTCTTAATATTTGAACACCTCAGCAGACTCTCAAATGCATATAAAACATTTTATATTTGACACTTAAGGAAGAAATGTAAAACAATTCCAAAAGAAAAAATTAAAGGAAAAAATTCACTTGGATTTAAAATGTTTAAAGTATTTTTAAATTTAATATTATTTTCAAGGATTTTCCATTTGACTGTCCTAAGATACACTAAAAATTATTATCCTATGTCCTAGTCCTTTGGGAATATAATAAAAATATTAAATTAGGATCCATTTATTGAACGTCCATAAAGATACAGAAATAAGTTGAATCTATCTCTGAAGTGGCATAAATGGTTTACTAGTTATTTATGTGTTTCACTATTAGGACTACATAAATTAACAAGTATATCCTTTGAATACTTTAAGGAGAAATTTTAAATAATCTATAATTAAAATTGCCCAAGAAAAATCACAGTAGCATAAAACAGCATCAATTTTATATAGTTAATATCCTAACCCTACCTTGAAGAAAACTCTGCTGTAAATTGTAATAAGGCATCTCCTTCATTTTCTGCGTTTTCTGGCACTAAAAAACAAACAAAAGAAAAAACAAAAACAAAAAAACAAAACAAATAGACACAAAAAACAAACCACATAACATCTAATCCCACATATAAGAAATATATTTAATCAATAAAGAGGAAATAAAATTAAATTTTAGCTTCTGTGATATATCTGAGGGGATAGTTTAACTCAACATATATTAGATCTCATCAAACCACAATCAAAAAGAATCTTAAAATAGTCCAAGCTCATAAATTTTGAAAAACCAACGGACACAATCTGCTAAGCATTTAAAATATGTGCCCAGTTGTCATTTAGGATTTCAATGTTTTCTTGAAATAGACATCTTGTGACTAAATTATATTAAATGGGTCTGATATTATTTTAAGGACTTCATTAATTGGGAAAATAACCAATTTTATGTAAACATCACATCTATTTCTGCCCACAGGAGTTCTCTAATTTCACAAAGTAAATAGGCCATTATTATTTTAGTGGTCATTTTGCACGCAGCATGTCTTGTTATTCTATAGTACGCGTCTTGTAAGTGGAAGTGAAAGAGATGGTACATTTAGTTTACTTTTTTCCTTCCAAAGATGGGTACCGTTGAATAGAAAAGTAACATTATTACTCTTAAAACTGATATCTCTAATAAGATGTGGGGAAACAAGTATCAGTCACAGAAAGTACACCTGCTTGTTAATCAGCCTCTAGGTTTAAAGAGAGACAGTCATAATTAATTATACATGTAAAACAAAAGTTACACTACCTTGCATTTTTAATGAATTTTCCTAATGCACTGAGAATTTTTGAGTTTAATAAAATCTAAATTCAAAAGGCTCTGGTTCTAACGAAGAATGCCTACTCTCTATTATCTTATCTCCTCAAACCTGGAGGTCAGTAAGAGATGTTTAAGTTTAATGTTCTTCATAAGTTTGTGTACTAGAAGAAAGAATTCTATTGCTGGACCCAAAGAGCTATTAATACTCACTCATTGGAGATTTTCTCAAGGCAGATGACGCCATGCCAAATACTTCTCCATCATCCACCCCAAATTCTGTAGCATCTTCAAAGTCATCTCCATCGCTATCACTAACCATATGAACATCGGTGCTTTGCTATTTAAGGAAAGTCCTGATTAGTTTCATATTGATTTTGGCCTATCAAATTCTAAGAATAAGTTACAATAATAACAACAGGACATAAGCGTTATAAAATTTTTATCAAATAAACTCATTTGCTAGAGTAAAGCTTACTATTTTTTCCTTTTAAGGCTTACATACTTTCTAAACTTTCTGTGATACCTGTAGACCAAAGGTCTCCAACCTTCGGGAAATGAAGAATGCTTACAAACTAAATAAAGACAGGGATTTTTGTCTGTTTTTTCCCCAGCATATAGTATACAAGTAAGTGCAAAACAAATGAGAAAATGGGTACAACTGGAGAAGTCAGAGACAAAGTAAGCTATGAATCTCTCAAAAAGCTCACACTAATTTCTATTTGGCAGGTAGAAGCAATGGCAGCATTTTCAAACTTTCCACTTCCTTACTGCAGTGGTTCTTAGGTTTCTCCTCGTGAAATATGGTACACTATCCTCACATTGTTATGAATAACATGAAATACACTATATATGAAAGCTCTTTGTAAACTGAAGATGAGATGTAATAATAATGTTTTTACATATGAGCTGTAATAATAATGTTTTAATTCAGTAAAAATTACTGAGAATTTACTACCTGCTGAGCACTGAGGAATATGCTCTGTTTATTTTGTTTTCAGCAACATCAATTGAAAAGGTATTAAAAACATCTGCTTCAAAGAACTAGGCTGTTATTCTCTAGGTTAGAATGTGATTCTGAAATACTGAGATGTAAAACTTTTGGACTGGGCTGTAAGTACTGCTGAATATTCATGCCTTAGGTAAGAAGACGGTCCAAGCAAGATATCTGGCTACATGCTTGTCTGTCCTATGTTCAATAAATAAAGTCTATAAATATTACTTAGTAAATAAAATTTCTATCTTTTAAAATGTGGCACTATGTACTTAAGTTATAAAATGGGGAAACTAATTGATCCCTCAGTCTATGTAGAATAACCTAACATAAATATTTTGCCAGAAAAGCATTAATAGAAACAAAATATAAGACTCATAATTAGCCTGGGCAACATGGCCAGATCTCATCTCTACATAAAAAAAAAAAAAAAGAAGAAAGTCTGGCATGATGGTGTGCCGCTGGTCCTAACTACTTGGGAGGCTGAGGCAGGAGGATCACTTGAGCCCACGAGGTCAAGGCTGCAGTGAGCCTTGTTTGCACCACTGCACTCTAGCCTGAGTAACAGAGTGAGACCCTGGCTCAAAAAAAAAAAAGACTCATAAAAATTTAGCTAGAGGGAATGTCAGAGGTCAGACAGTTGTTGAATCATAAGATTTTAAAGCTGGAAGGATCTTAAAAAGCTGTCATCGGCGGTTTTCTAACTTATTTTCATAGGGTTACCTCCCTCTCCTAGGCCCAAACAAAATCTTCCAATACAGAAAAGCAGGACTACTCTGGTTGATACAGGGAGAGGTCAATGGGGAGCTTAATGCTCTTGGAGTTGGCCTTTTCTTCCTTGTATCTGTTGACACCTGGGGTATAGCCAGAGGATCTCAGGACCCTGTGAAACACTTTTTAAAACTGCTGATCTAATGATTCTAAGAGTTCCAAATGAGGAAGTCAAGATATTTCTCATTTGACTTAGTGTCAAATGTCAGCATTTCCTCCTCAGGCATACCCAAGCATTAATGCAGAGAATCATAATCATAATATTTTCCCTCTCAACTTTAAGACAATCTTTCTAATGCTTTGAATAGATAAGACAATGAAGACACATTTGTTGGATGAATAAATAAATGGTCCTTCCCTTAAGCATTTACCTCCTATCTTAACTCTATTTCTCACAGAAACACTGGTTCTCCTCCCTTAATAGTTTGTTCGTAGATCTAAGATCTCCTCCAGGTTTAAGCTAGTCAACAGCTTAAAAATCCACAATGCCTTCTCATTTTAGAGCAGTGAAAGAGCCTCCTCCACAAAACAACACATTTACTAGGACAACAGTGCTTGAGTTCCCGCTGCGTTTCAGGTAGTCAAATATCTGGAGCATGAAGTTCCCTTTAAATTTGAGGCTTAGTCTTAAACAGGTAAAGGCTCAAGATTTACAAGATATACCACATGTTCTTTTACAGTGCCTAGCCAGGTTCACAGGCAAATGAAAAGAAACAAAAGACGAGTATGACAAATCTTCTCACATCCTCTATCAGGTAAGCTATCATCTCAGTCTTTGCTTAATCTTGCCTAGTACTCACCCCCTCCTTTGAGGCATCAGGTTAAGAACAAGGGGTGGGAGACACAGGGGAGAAAAAAGGGAATGTTCTATATATACTTCTTTCTATACTTACCCCTTTTACTTTACTGTCCCACATCTATCCTCTTTCTCCAAATCCCGTTCAATAAATTAGCTTCTTTTATAACAACAGGACCTTACTTCATAATAAGATAGTGATTTTAATATTCTCCATATGTCTCCATTATTCATTTTCCCTTCACAAAGTAGAGAATCCCCAAACCTCTTAAAATCCCAGAAAACAAAATCCTATAACCACAACATCTTCAAAGGGAGGTATCTAAAAAGCCAATTTTGTTGAAAAAAGTATATTTCAAATATGAATTATTGAAATATCTGCAAGAATGAACTACTTAATTATGTATAAGGAACTCCCAGTCTCTTCATATTTTCTTATCAGCCATCTAACAGGTTAGAAAAAGCTTTTTCTAAAAAATAAGATAAACAAACTTTTTTTCCATTAACGTTTGCTGATGAGAATAGATAATCTCTTGGTATCTGTCATGGCTGCCCTAAAATTCTTTAAATCCAGAAAAGGTATTTATTCATAATTTTAAAAACAGCTAAAAAATTAGTGATTATATTTTGGGCTGTTTATTGCATTCATTTATTACCTTTAACATTTAACAAACATTTACAAATCACTGTTAAGCGCTACGCTGTTTGGACCTGTGTGAAAGATACAGTATATCCTCTCTTAAGGAGCACCATATATTATACACAGAGCAATTAGTGCTATGACATGTAAATTCAGAAGAGAGGACCTAAATCATAGAGGGTAGGAATCAGGAAAAACTTCCTGGAGGAGATGATAACCAAACCATTTAAGGCAAACATTTAGAACTCATAACTGGCATTAAAGCAAGCTTGTAATTGACATAGATGTTCCTTTCAGCAACATTCATCAACTACCTATTATATCAAGGCACTATGTTAAAAACTAGGTACGTCAGCCAGGCATGATGGCTCATGCGTGTAATCCCAGCACTTTCAGAGGCTGAGGCAGGCGGATCACTTAAGCTCAGGAGTTCGAGACCAGCCTGGCCAACATGATGAAACCCCATCTCTACTAAAAACACAAAAATTAGCCTGGTGCGGTGGCAGACGCCTGTAATCCCAGCTACTTGGAAGGCTGAGGCAGGAGAATCGCTTGAACGTGGGAGATGGAAGTTGCAGTACGTGCCACTACATCCAGCTAATTTTTATACATTTTGTATAGATAGGGTCTCACTATTTGCCCAGGCTGAACGTGAACTTATTTTAAACTATTTGTCAGGCAATTCATGTATCTCTAATTCTTTAGGGTCAGTTACTAGAGTTTATTGTGTTCCTTTGGTGGTATCATCTTTCCCAAATTCCTTATGATCCTTGTATTCTTGCAAAGGTGTCTGTGCATTTGATGAAAAAGTTACCTCTTCTAGACTTTATGGGCTGCCATTAGTAAGGAGAGACCTTCACCTGTGGGTGTGGAGAGAGGGTAGGGAAGGAGAGAGGCACTCTGGGGCATGCTGTGGCACTGGGTCTAAGGGCACAAGATGCCAAGTGGTGTGTGTGTGTGGTGACTTGAGGTCTGGGGGGACACTGACTCTTGTCAGCTTAGACAGTTAAGAGTCTGTGACATTGGCACCTGTGTGATCCTTGATGGCAAAAGTTGTGGGAGGTCTGCAGAGGCTGCAAGGGCTACTGGAGTCCTCTGCTGTGCCTGTGTCCAGCAACAAAGGGCCATGGCTAGCAACAATGAAGGCCAGAGCCAGTGAAATGCACATCCTCTGGTGTAAAGGCTGGCTGCAGACATGCCTTTGGCAGCAGATCCAGATGTAGCCTCATGCACTGGGCTAAGTGCTGGAGACAGAAACAGGAGATGGGCAAGACTGTAAGAGCACATGTGGGATGGTCAGGGCTGGAAGCTTGCTTATGCTCAATTGCAGGCACCAGCTAGGGTTAGGTGACAAGAATTAGACTATCTGTGTATATGTGGGCTATCTGTGTATATGTGGGCAGCTGCAGGGCCATCTGTGATTGCAAGCACAGTGGTAGGGGCAGGAGCCAAGGGGCAAGATGACCTACTTATACACATAAAACTGTGGCAGCCAGGGCGGGCAGCATGCAGTAGCCTAGCTGCTGGGGTAAGCCTCAGGTACATGTAGTGGTGGGTTTGAAGCCTGTGATGAATGGTCACAGAGCTGTTTTCAGGCACACATGCAGTAGCTGTGTTTGTGTCCCTGGGCCAAAGAACCCATGGAGGCAGCAGCTGGGGTGGCTCTGGGGAGGAGGAATTTCAGGTGCTTATGCACCTGAAAAATACGAAGTCTGCTGAGGAGGGATTCTAGACCCAAGCAGGAGTAGCTCAGGTGACTCCAGGTAGGGGGGAGGGAGAGGAGTGGTAGGTCACACACCCAGAGACGGTCAAGGCTGCTGGGCTGTGGTCCCAGGCCAGAACAACTACAGCAGTAGCAGTCTTGCAGCTCGGTCTTTGCCCATTTTTTAACTGGGTTGTTATATTACTTAGTTTTAGGAGTTCTCTATATTTTATAGACATTGATCCCATATCAGATGTATGATTTGCAAATACTTTCTCCCATTCTGTGGGTTGCCTTTTTACCTCCATTGCTAGTGTTTTTTGATGCACAAAACTTTTTAATTTTCACAAAGTCCGATTTTTCTATTTTTTCTTTTGTTACCTGTACCATTAGTGTCACACCAAGACATCATTGCCAAATCCAATGTCATAAAACTTTTGCCCTATGTTTTCTTTTAACAGTTGTATTGTTTTAGATCTTACAGTTAGGTCTTTCATATATTTTGAGTTTATTTTTGCATATGATATTAGGTAAGGGTCCAACTTCATTCTTTCGCATGTAGATACCCAGTTTTCCCAGTACCATTTGATGAAAAAACTCCCCTTTCTCCATTGAATGGGATTAGTGACCTTGTCAAAAACCATTTTATCGTAATATGCTGGCATGCTGGGGCTCTCTGTTATATTCCATTGGTCTATATGTTAGTCTTTATACTAGCACTGCACTGCTTAGATTACTGTATCTTTTTACTAAACATTGAAATCAGGAAGAGTGAGTCCTCCAGCTTTGTTCTTTTTCAGGATTGTTTTTGGCTATTCAAGGTCCCTTGAAATTCCATATGAATTTTGGGTAAGTTTTTCTATTTCTGCAAAAAACCACCATTGGAATTTTGATAGGGATTTCTGTAGACTGCTTTCGGCACTATGGACATTTGAACAATATTAAGCCTTCCAACCCATGTACATGAAATGTGTTTCATTTATATCTTCTTTAATTTTTCAGCAATGTTTGGTAGCTTTCATAGTACAAGTCTTCCGCTTCTTTTATTAGTTAATTCCTAAGTATTATTCTGTTTGATGCTTTGTCATTGGAATTGTTTTTCTAATTTTCTGTTCAGCTTGTTGACTGTTGGTTTATAGAAATACAAGTGATTTTTGTGTGTTGACTTTGTATCTCGGTATTTTGCTGAATTCATTTTTTAGTTCCAATAGTTTTTAAAAAATGTAATCTTTGGAGCTGTCTACATATAAAATCATCATCAGTGAACAGAGATTATTTTAATTCTTCCTTTTATTTCTTTTTCTTGCCTAATTGTCCTGGCCAGAACTTCCAGTACTATGTCAAATAGAAATGGTGAAAGGGGTCATTCTTGGCCAGGTGCTGTGGCTCACACCTGTAATCCCAGCACTTTGGGAGGCTGAGGTGGATGGATCACCTGAGGTCAGGAGTTCGAGACCAGCCTGACCAATATGGTGAAACCCTGTCTCTACTAAAATTACAAAAATCAGCTGGGTGTGGTGTTGTACTCCTGTAGTCCCAGCTACTCGGGAGGCTGAGGCAGGAGAATCACTTGAACCCAGAAGGGGGAGGTTGCAGTGAGCCAAGATCGTGCCACTGTACTCCAGCCTGGGCAACAGAGCGAGATTCTGTCTCACAAAAAAAAAAAAAAAAAAAAGGAAAGGGGTCACTCTTATCTTGTTCCTGATTTTAGAGAAAAAGTTTTCAGTCTTTCACCCTTCAGTATGATGCTTGCTGTGAGTTTTTCATATATGTCTTTCATTATGCTGAAGTAGTTTTCTTCTATTTCTAGTTTTACCATTAAAGGGTGTTGAATGTTGTCAAATGCAGACGATGACGTGTTTTTTTCCTTCATTCTGTAAATGTGCTGTATTACATTGAGGATTCCATTATCTCTTGCTTGCACTAGTACAACAGATTCATACCTGATTTCTCTGTCTTCTGTCTTGTTTCCCTTAAATCTAGCCTGTGTACAGCAGAGTGCTCTTCACTAAACTGTGTATTTGTGGGGAGATATCACTCCCCACTTAACAGTCTTTTACCGCTGGCCAAGTGCAGGGGCTCATGCCTGCAATCCCAGCACTTTGGAAGGCCGTGGCAGGTGGATCACTTGAGGTCAGGAGTTACCAGCCTGGCCAACACGGCGAAACCCTGTCCAACTAAAAATACAAAAATTTCACCGGGCATGTTGGTAGGTGCCTATAATCCCAGTTACTCAGGAGGCTGAGGCACGAGAATAGCTTGCACCCGAGAGGTGAAGGTTGCAGTGAGCCGAGATCGCACCACTGAACTCCAGCCTGGGCAACAGAGCGAGACTCCATCTCAGAAAAAAAAAAAGGGCTTTTACTGCTTTCTACAGTTCCAAATTCTCAATGTGTCATACAAGACTTACTCACTTTCACCTCATCTCTTATCTTCCTTTTCCCCCGACTTTCTTCTGCACTAACAGCAACCTATACTTATCTCTTCTCATTTGCTACATCAAATCATGCTTTTTTCTCTCAATGGAATGAATGGAATATGATTCCTTTGATTCTTTATTTGGCTGTGACTCATTCTTTATAATCCAATTTGGATGTCACCTCCTCTAGTCTTTTTTTCTTTTATTTTCTTTATTTAAAAAATATTCATTTACAAATAACTATTCTGTGTCTGTTACATGCCAGGCACTATGCTAGGTGTTAGGGCTACAGAGGGGAGAAAGGCAAACAAAGTTCTTGCCTGCAAACCTTCTTGAAAGTTACAACCCACCCCCATTATCTATGCTCCCCTAGCATCTCATGCTTGCCTCAATTTTCTCATTAATCATATAATATAAAATTATCAATTTACATTCATTTGACTAGTACATAGTGAGCATTCAATAAATGTTTCTTTAACCATAGTTATAAACTAATGCTTTTAACATTACATTAAAACTTTTTTTTGTTGTTAAGTTTTTGGATTGCTTCTCCTTCTTCACTGTCAACTGAGAACTGAACAATTCCCAAGGAGCCAGGGTCAACAAGGCCCCTACACTGTCTCACCCAAGCAACTGAGGATAAATTGTTACCTAGCTAGGTATCCAGAAATATGGGAAAATCATTACACGGCGGCTCAGGAACAAGGGGAGGATGAGAAAAAAATTATTAAATGATCATAAAGAAACTGTGTCTGTAGGGCCCGAGAGATGATGTAAGAATCAAAATTCTCCCAGGTAAAGGACATATAACTACAATCCATAAAATCTAAAACTTGAATTTCACTGCTGGTCTCAAATATTTCCTTCCTAACTCAAAGTTTAAGAAAGTCAATAGCAAAATGATTATTGTTGGCTGGGCGCGGTGACTCACACCTGTAACCCCAGCACTTTGGGAGGCCAAGAAGGGCAGATCACTTGAGGTAAGGAGCTTAAAACCAGTTTGGCCAACATGGCAAAACCCCGTCTCTACTCAAAATGCAAAAATTAGCTGGGCATGGTGGCACATGCCTGTAGTCCCAGCTACTTGGGAGGCTGAGGCACGAGAATTGCTTGAACCTGTGGGGAGAAGGCTGCAGTGAGATAAGATCATGCCACCACACTTCAGCCTGGGCAACAGTGCAAGACTCTGTTTCAAAAAAAAAAAAAGAAAGATGATTGTCTTAAAACACACAAAGTCATGTAGGAGTAGAACCGGAAGACAGCAGTAGAATCACTGGGTAGAAGGTACAATTACACATATTTCAACTTAATATAAGGAAGACAACAGAAAAAGCTTCTCAAAAATGAAACTGGTTATTATAGGAGGGCAGAACTCCTAATAATAAGATATTATTATTCAGTAATAATAAGATATTACCGAGGCTGTGACTGTTTTAGTTTGGCAAAGCCTCCCAATGCCACACTACCATTTTATCAAAATAACCTAAATAGTGTGCTAGCCTCACAAACACTGCTCTTCACTATATGGAATTGACTTCTCTCTGCTGATGGGACCACCCAAATAACACATATAATGGTGAGGGTGAGAGAAGAAAATAAATGAAGTGAAACAGTTACCTGTCACCTCTCAGATAGGACACAGAATAATTAAAAATTGCGGTTGGGGCTAGTTGGCCACCTTTTAATGTTAGTGGATTTATCCATTAAAGAGTGGAAGTATGACCTACTCTAGCCGTTAAAAACAGACTCAAGCACTTTAAAGAAAGATCTCATTAAATTATGTCCGGCAATTTCTGCCAAGCAGTGAAACTCAATATTATCTTTCTTTCACAAGGGCTAGTGAGATAAAGTGCTTTAAAAAAAAAACGGTTTGGTCTCTTGAAAAGGAATAAACATTTTTGGAGACCAAGTACAGTACAGTATAATACAGCACGGTCGTATTATTAGCAGGGGAAAACGCTTCCTTCTCTGTGGTTTTCTAAAAAATGTTAAAAACCAGAGTGGCAAATTATAATTTTCACAGGATGATTAGAGACTACAATTTCAATTACGTAGTAGCTCCATTTCTCTTTCACATGTTTAGGTGATATAAATATGTATTCAAAGGATGGCTGGAGAAGTCCTGTTGTAGCTTCCATAACAGGTGTCCAAAATATATAGGCAGTTTAAATAAAAATGAGCAACCACATTTTGTATAGAATGCAAACGGAAAAAATTTTTTTATCATACTAGCCTAAGCTTTTAAATACTTGAATCGTGCTCTGTCTTAAAAAATTCTAGTTTAAGGCCAGGCGCAGTGGCTCACAGCTGTAATCCCAGAACTTTGGAGGGCTGAGGAGGGTGGATCATTTGAGATCAGGAGTTCAAGACCAGCCTGGCCAACATGGTGAAACCCCGTCTCTATTAAAAATAGAAAAAAATGAGCCGGGTGTGGTGGCGCGTGCCTGTAATCCCAGCTACTTGGGAGGCTGAGGCACGAGAATCACTTGAATCCAGGAGGCAGAGGTTGTAGTGAGCTGAGATCGCATCATTGCACTCCAGCCTGGGTGACAGAGTGAGACCCTGTCTCCAAAAAAAAAAAAATTATAGTTTAAATAAAGTTCATCTGTGCTATTTAGTTATGACCTCCATTGTATACACTTTTAAAGTCTTGGTGATGACTTTTCCCAGCACATAGTAAGAGCTCAATAAATATTTCTTAAATAAGTTAAAACATCCATGCTCTCTTTCCCATTTCCTTATAACCACGTTCAGAGTTGAGCACGAAAGTGCTGTTTGTAGCCGTGGAATAGAATTTAGATATTTCCTTATAATATTCTTTAGGCTTGGGCTGGGCATGGTGGCTCACGCCTGTAATCCCAGCACTTTGGGAGGCCGAGGGGGGTGGATCACGAGGTCAGGAGCTCGAGACCAGCCTGGCCAATACAGTGAAACCCCGTCTCTATTAAAAATACAAAAATTAGCCAAGCGTGGTGGCGGGCACCTGTAGTCCCAGCTACTTGGGAGGCTGAGGCAGGAGAATCGCTTGAACCTGGGAGGTGGAGGTTGCAGTGAGCCGAGATCACTCCATTGCACTCCAACCTGGGCAACAAGAGTGAAATCCCGTCTCAAAAAAAAAAATTTTATATATATATATATATTCTTCAGGCTCACATAGACCCAAATAGGCACAACACACACACAAATATGTTCAATCTTACCTGCCCCTTCTCTTTGTTTCTTTAGGACCCTTGTGTGCAACACTATCACTATATTTTTTATATTATGCCATCATTATTATTATTATCTTTTTATTTTTATTTTTGAGATGGAATTTCACTCTTGTTGCCCAGGCTGGAGTGCAATGGCACAATCTCGGCTCACGACAACCTCCACCTCTTGGGTTCAAGTGATCCTCCTGCCTCAGCCTCCTGCGTAGCTGGGATTAAAGGCATGCGCCACCACGCCCAGCTAATTTTGTATTTTTAGTAGAGATGGTGTTTCTCCATGTTGGTCAGGCTGGTCTCGAACTCTTGACCTCAGGTGATCCACCCACCTTGGCCTCTCAAAGTGCTGGGATTACAGGTGTAAGTCACTGCGCCCGGCCACTGTTATTTTATCTATCACCTTTGACTCTGGGCATTTTGGTATAGGTACAGTGTTATTCATCTTTGTTATCTAAAGATATCAAGCACAGTGTCTGCCTCATGGTAAGTGCTCCAGCCCAATGAGTTAAAGGACTTCCAGGGTCAGTCCTAATGAATCTACTCAACTACAGAGTCAATAGCAAAGAAAGTTTCTTTTTTCTTTTTTTGAGATGCATTCTCATGCTGTTGCTTAGGCTGGAGTGCAGTGGTGTGATCTCCGCTCACTGCAACCTCTGCCTCCTGGGTTCAAGCAATTCTCATGCCTCAGCCTCCCAAGTAGCTGGGATTACAGGTGTCTGCCACCATACCTGGCTAATTTTTGTATTTTTAGTAGAGACGGGGTTTTACTGTGTTGGCCAGGCTGGTCTTGAACTCCTGGCCTCATGTGCTCTGCCTGCCTCGGCCATCCAAAGTGCTGGGATTACAGGCGTGAGCGACTGTGCCCAGCCTAGAAAGTTCTTTGTTAGCCCGATGGTTCTAAGTAAAAATCACTTCAACCAATCCATCTGAATTCTGTCTGTTGAAACATGCAACTAACAGAGTGGGAAGGAGCACATTAGTAGTAACCTTGCATGGACAGTTTCTGCCTTCAAGAATTTACCGAGATTTAATTAATGCTACATTAACTCTATCTGTTCATTGCTCTGGCAGATAAAAAAGAAAGGGAAGTGGGCAGGTAGGTGGGGGATGAGCCTTCTGTTCAATGAAAAGCTGGCAAACAGGCTTACTTCTTCCGACTGTTCCCGGGTCTGTGCAGGTGAAGATCTTCTTCCCACTGAAAGTCGATGGCAGGGATAAGAGAGCCCTGATTCAGCAAGACACATCTGCAAAAAGTAGAATCCATCATTTGTAAACAAAATATGGCCATGTTTCACAAAAGGATTTTACTTTTCAGGTATTTTCTATTATTGCTGAAGCTAGATTAGAAAGCTAACTCTAGTATCCTGGGTATTACATTACCAGGAAGGCTTTGAAAATTTGAAATTTTTCCACACATGGGATGTTATGGTAGCCAAGGCTAATTTTCATTAGATGATAGACTGAGGTTCTAGGAAACTGTAATGAGCCCAAAATAAGGCAAATCATACATATTTGCCCCCAATCCCCCACTGCCTCAATGTGCATCTGCTACTTTTCTGATTAGCAGAATAATACCTCATTTTCCTAACTCCGAGGGCAGTAGGGATAGAAATATAAAATTGTAGGTGAGATACAAAATCTAAAATTTCCATAAGATACATATATCAAAAATATACAAAAACCTAAGTTTAGGTGTTACCCTAAAGGAAGCTGCCTTGTATTTGAGTAGTTACAAAAGTCCTCCTATTACAGGGTGCTTCCTCAAATACTTCATTTTCAATACGCTGTTTGGACAGATTAGCCTCAAATAACCTGAGTCAATGATGCTTCAGGTTCTCCCAGAGTTTACTTGTCAAAACTGGCTAATAAAGAAGACAATGATAAGACACGATTATTCCTAGAGCTCTGTATAATCTCACAATTGCAAGTATTAAAAGACCTTATAAACCTGTCTTTAAAAGATACTTTGAAAAATGTCTTGGGAAGATGATGAATATACACACATAGGACAAATGAAACCAAAACAAAACAAAACATAAGCAAATGAAAAAATTACAACTGTCCTTAATGACACCTAGATATAGTATTTGATTATTACTTTCTCCACAGTGTAGGGATAAGGTTGAGTTTATGGGTAAAGCAATGAGAAAATGCCTAGCACACAGTAGTGGCTCAACAAACATTACTTTTTACTAGTCTGTGAAGAATACCTGTGGCTTGAGATAAAATGTCCAGCGAGAAGGATGGACTCTAGAAAACATGACTTTAGCAGAAACACCTTCCTCACCTAGACTGTTAAGCCCACTGTCACCTTATATTCTGGGGTCTTTCTAAGTTAGCCTGTTCCTTAATTAACACAAGAGTAGTCATCTTATTCAATTCAATTATTTAGTCTTTACGATGTCAACCAAAAAGAAAAAAAAAAGTGACCCTAGTGGTGATGATGATGCTTATATATAAAAAATGCCTATAGAATTTGAATAAATATCATGAACTATGAGGGTAGCCACAAAAGCAGTATTTTTAAATTAACATTACATAATATTAACATTATTTTAGGTATATGTGTCCAATTAAATAATTTGACAATTATACTACATCAACACAAAAGGTTTATGCATTTAAATTATCCAAAGAAAACCCTTTTTCACAAAAATAATAATTATTTTACAGCATTTATATTTTTAAGGCCACATCTTAAGGAAAAAGTAGCTATAGTTGGAAATAATTTAATTGTTCTTTTCAGCTGTCAATGATTAAAATATAAGGATGGTAAATCATTTTTTGACAAGACATGAAGAAAAATGAACAAAATTAAGTAAATTTGTTCTGTTAAAAAGCAATCCATGGAAAAGGCAGGCACTTAACAAATTCTTTTTGATCCCTAAAGGAACTTTTTCTATTTAATAACAGGAGACGGCTAAGTGTAGAATGGACTTTTAAACTCAGAGTGTCTTCTACTATTCACTCGAATCAATATTTTCCATCTCGAAACTAAGTTTCCTGGCTGGGCGTGGTGGCTCATGCCTGTAATTCCAGCACTTTGCAAGGCTGAGTCAGGAGGATAGCCTGAGCTCAGGAGTTCAAGACCAGCTTGGGCAACATAGTGAGATCTTGTCTCTAAAAACATAAACAAAAGATTAGCTGGGTATGGGGGTACACGCCTGTAGTCCCTGCTACTTGGGTTGCTGAGGCGGGAGGACCACTTGAGCCCAGGTGGTTAAGGCTGCAGTGAGCTGTGATCATGCCACTGTACTCCAGCTTGGGTGATAAAGTGAGACCCTGTCTCCAAAAAAAGAAAAACCAATTAGCTGGGCATGGTGGAACACACCCATAGTTCAGCTACTAGGGAGGCTGAGATGGGAGGATTGCTTGAGCCCAGGAGGTCAAGGCTGCAGAGAGCTGAGATCATGCCACTGCATTCTAGCCTGGGTGATAGAGCAAGAACCTGTCTTAAAAAAAAAAAAGGCTAAGTTTTCTGTTCTATAAAATTAACATGACCTTTCCTAACAGGCTTTCTGTGAGGATGGCTTAAATGAGAATACACTTGCTACCTAGTAGATATTCCATCGGTGAGTGAGTACTCAAAGTCCATTTGAAGTTTTTTCTTTTCTTCTTACAAACAGTATTTAGTGTTAAGAACATACCGTGCTGGGCACGGTGGCTCACGCCTGTAATCTCAGCCCTTTGGGAGGCTGAGGCGGGTGGATCACCTGAGGTCAAGAATTCGAGACCAGCCTGACCAACATGGTGAAATCCCATTTCTACTAAATACAAAAAATTAGCCGGGCATGGTGGTTCATGTCTGTAATCCCAGCTACTTGGGAGGCTGAGGCAGGAGAATTGCTTGAACCTGGGAGGTGGAGGTTGCAGTGAGCCGAGATTGCGCCATTGCACTCCAATCTGGACAAGTGAAACTCCGTCTCAAAAAAAAAGAACATACCATGTGATTTTCAAAGTATGTACTATAGGCACAGGGTTCTTGAGATTCTTTTAGGAGTTCCATAAGGTCAAAATTATTTCATAATAATACTGAAGTGGCATTAGACTTTTTCACTGTGTTTTATTTCTTTATTTATTTTCTTGAGAGGGAATCTCGCTCTGTCACCCAGGCTGGAGTGTGGTGGTACGATCTTGGCTCACTGCAACCTCCACATCCCAGGTTCAAGTGATTCTCCTGCTTCAGCCTCCGAAGCAGCTGGGATTACAGGTGTGTGCCACCATGCCTGGCTAATTTTTGTATCTTTGTAGAGATGGGGTTTTAACATGTTGGCCAGGCTGGTCTTGAACTCCTGACATCAGGTGATCTGCCCACCTCAGCCTCCCAAAGTGCTGGGATTACAGGCCTGAACCACCACGCCTGGCCACAGTGTTTTTATACTGATGTTAAAAAAAAGCAATAGTGGGCAAATCTGCTGGTACTTCAGCACAAATTAAGGTAGTAACACCAAACTGTTAAAAATCTCCAGTTCCATGTACTCACTGTAAAAATGGCAGTTTCATTTAAGAACGTCCCTGTTAAATCAGTAAAAATTATTATTTTTAATTAAATTTTGACTCTTAATACATCTTTTAATATCCTGTGTGACAAATGTGAAGTACGTATAAAGGACTTCTACAGCATACCAAAGTATAATGGATGGGTTGAAGAAAAAGCACTTGTGTTTGAGTTATATGCTGAATCAGCCACTTTTTTTCATGAAACACCATTACTACTTAAACAAATGATGGGCAGACAAACTGTGGTTACTTGGATTTGGTATTCAGACAAGTATCCCTTACTCAAAATGCTTGGGACCAGAGGTGTTTCAGGCTTAGAACTGTTTTGGATTTTGGAATATTTGCATCATATATACCTAATAGTTGAGCATTCCGCATCTAAAAATCCAAAATCTGAAATGCTCCAATGAACATTTCCTTTCAACATCATGTTGCTGCTTAAAAAGTTTCAGATTTTCAGATTACGGATACTCAACCTGTGATTGAGTATCCCTAATTGCTGAACATTTTCTCCAAAATGAATGAAGTGAGACTACTACTTCAAGGAACAGATCTGACAGTATTAATTGCCAATGACAAAATTTGAGTTTTCACGTAAAAATTGAGAGTTTTAAAAACTATCAGCCATCATGAGCTTGACAGCTTCTCAATGCTTAAAGCCTTTGTGATGAGTTCAGTGGTTATATTAATATAATAGATGTGACTTTTTATATCATGTAATGAAATGTGTCAACATTTAGAAAATCTGCATAACTCACAAGACCAATATTCTCCAAATGAACAGTGATTGCATGATGTTATAAAATTATGTATGGATAAAGGTTTAATTCAAACTGTGAGGCAGACCAATGTATCTTACTACGACAAAGTATTAATACAAAATGTATACTGATAGGGCTTCAGATTCGATATTGAAAGTAACATTTAGTTTTACCCGAGAAAGCTCCTTGCCACATATACACACAAAAAAAAATTAAAATAAAAAAAATAAAACTAACCTTTAGGAAACTACCACTTCTTGAGTTCTAGTGTAGTATCAAATAATAATATCTATAATTATTTGAAAAGACTATTAAAATACTCCTCCTTTTTCCAACTATAGATCTGTAGGAAGTCAGATTTTCTTCATATTTTCAATCAAAAAAATTCATTACAACAGGTTAAACGCAGAAGAAGGAAGACAAGAAAATCCAGTTGTCTTCTATTAAGACAGACATTAAAGAGATTTGTAAAAGTATAAAAACAGTGTCACTTTACTTACTGAATTTTTAGAAAATATAATTACTTTGTATAAAAATGCTATTTATATTAACATGTATTCACTTGTTATCTTAAATATTCTTTTCTTCAATATTAATTTTTAGAATGGTAAATGTCAATGAATATAATCCACATAAACAAAAGCTCTCTGGGGTCTTTGATGATTTCTTTGCAAGTGCAAAAGGATCCTGAGACCGCCGGGCGCGGTGGCTCACGCTTGTAATCCCAGCACTTTGGGAGGCCGAGGCGGGCGGATCACAAGGTCAGGAGATCGAGACCACGGTGAAACCCTGTCTCTACTAAAAATATAAAAAAATTAGCCGGGCGTGGTGGCGGGCGCCTGTAGTCCCAGCTACTCGGAGAGGCTGAGGCAGGAGAATGGCGTGAACCCGGGAGGCGGAGCTTGCAGTGAGCCGAGATCGCGCCACTGCACTCAAGCCTGGGTGACAGAGCGAGACTCCGTCTCAAAAAAAAAAAAAAGGATCCTGAGACCAAAAAGCTGTGAACTGCTGAACTATGCAATGTGTACATGTGCAACTAATTTTCATGAATAATGACAACTATTATTTGAAACAACTGAGAAGACAAAAAAGCTCTTTCGTGAAATCTTAGAATCTTTTCGATGTTTCTTCTTTACACAATAAACAAAGCATATAGTATTTCTTTGTATTATTCTTTATGTTATTCTTCATATGAAAATAAAATACTAGGACAATATGCAAAGGGAAACTCCTGTAAACCATCATGACTGATTACTGGCTATGTCTAACAAGTTGTTAGTAAAACACAGTATTATCATGTTAAGCTTGTCCTCAGAGCATTTAAGGTCATTCTTAATACTTCTTTCTTTAAAAATATGAATTAGTAGGCTGGGCGTGGTGGCTCACACCTGTAACTCCAGCACTTTGGGAGGCCAAGGCGGGCAGATCACTTGAGGTCAGGAGTTCGAGACCAGCCTGACCAACGTGGTGAAACCCCGTCTCTACTAAAAATACAAAAATTAGCTGGGCATGGTGGTGGGCGCCTGTACTCCCAGGCACTCGGAAGGCTGAGGCAGGAGAACTGTTTGAACCCGGGAGGCAAAGGTTGCAGTGAGCTGAGATTGAGCCACTGCACTCCAGCCTGGGTGAGACTCAGTCTCAAAAAATATATATACATTCATATGTGTATATATATGTACACTATATATATTCATATAGTGTACATATATATACACTATATATATTCATATGTATATATATACATACTATATATTCATTACACATATACATTCATATATACACATATATATTCATATATATACATATATTCATATACATATGAATTAGTTCTTCAAAGTATTTTTTATTTTATAGCCAAATTTTAACCCTCTCCCAAATACATGTTTGCAGTCTGTCTTTTTTTTCTAATTATAAATGACAAAGACTAAGACATTTTAAGAGTATTGGAAGCTATAAAACCTGTTATGGGACCTTGGGTCAGTAACCAAGAGTCTTAACATCTCCTTTTGTAAAATATAGGTGCGACCAACTAAATGGCCTCTCAGATCCCTTCTAGCCCCAATGGGCTATGATCTTCATACATCACTAAGGAGATTTGGTTATGTCACCTGCAGACTCCTTGCTCTGCATGTGACACACCCAGTAACACAACTGAACGAGATTCAAACTACAGCTTTACTGTTTGTATCTTTTATTCACTCAGTTTGTAAAATACAATTCTCTTGTGTTTTAAGAAGAACAATTAATATGAGACTTTTTTTAAAACCATATCTCAAGCTTGTCGTCATCCTAACAAGGCACTGACGTAATTTCATCCAGATTTGGGAATGCTACTGGATATTAGCATTGACTACACTGCACTGATGATCTTTTTAATCTGTGTATTTGTATGTCAAGATGTATCCAACTGTACACTTAAAAAATGTATGGTTTATTACAGGTCAATTATACTTCAATAAGGCAGTATTCAGTGCTATTAATACATGCATTTATATCCTCATATAAAGTATTGCTTTTTTCTTTTCTTTTTTAGACAGACTCTCACCCTGCCACCCAGGCTGGAGTGCAGTGGTGTGATCTCAGCTCACTGCAACCTCCATCTCTCAGGTTCAAACGATTCTCCTGCCTCAGCCTCCTGAGTAGCTGGGACTACAGGTGCATGCCACCAAGTCCAGCTAATTTTTGTACTTTTGTAGAGATGGGATTTCATCATGTTGCCCAGGCTGATCTTGAACTCCTGATCTCAAGTGATCTGCCTGCCTCGGCTTCCCAAAATGCTGGGATTATAGATAGGAGCCACCTCACCCAGCCTAACGCATTGCTTTTTGACATATATATATATATACATACACCCAGGAAACCATTCAGTATTTTAAAAACAGTTGTACAATAACTGCTATTATTAAGAGCTCAATAGTATTGCTATTACACAAAGTGCTTTATACGCACTACCTCACTTAATTCTCACAATAACTCTGCCAGGTAAGGATTATAATCCCCATTTTAGAGATGAGGTTACTAAATCTCACACAGAATAAGAAGGTTGCCCAGAATCAAACAGATACTGACTGGTGAACCAAAATTAAAACTCAGGCACTTTATCTCACAACCATTTAAAAAGTATCCAATCAAACAACTATTAAGGCTCTAAGATATCTTGTCGTACTATCTGATAACCAATAATTGCTTTCTTTGGCTTAATTAAAACAGCTACTCCTAGAGACCATCAATTAGTCAGAAACTACATAGTAAGTGCTTAACATATGTCTACCATACATGACAACTCTGTAAATTAAAGACTATCATGATTGTACAAATCATAAAATAACCTTAGAGTGGTGGAGTAACTTGTCCGAGATAAATTGGGTACCAGATGGCAAACCAGATTTAACTCCAAAAGCCATGGAGTTTTCTATTACATCACATTTCCAACATAAATAAGGTTTTTTATAGTACGGAGTCCTGAAGATGACTTCTGGAATACCCCTTTTAAATTTTCAGATGCTTACTGTTCAGCTAAATAGATTACTGAGGTAGTTTTAAACCAAACTGAGTCATGAGGCTAAAATTTCATTTACTGCCAACCAAAGCGCAAATCAAAAAACTTATTTATTTTTATTCGCAATCCGAGGTTTCTTCTGCCCTTCCCCCAGCCATTTTTTTGTCACTTACGTGCTAGAAAAGTCACACAGAGCTTTAATTTGTGGCAGGTTGAAGCAAGCTTATCAAGAATGCTAGTTACCAAGTATACATGCACTTGTCTGGACTAGCCCACTGCCACATTCTTGTAGCAGGGTTAAACAGCAGTTTAGTCACCTCATAAAAAGGCACACTGTTAAAAAGGAAGTGACTAATAATATTCTGGAACCAACAGAATATTAAAAGACATGTGCAGGTCAAGATCAATTATCAACAAAACTCTTGTGTAAATAGCTCAAAAAACTGTTCTCTGCCTGGCCTTGCTGTGTTATTGTCCTCAATTGATTTGGCAAGTTGGTAAGTTTAATGAAATAAACACCAACAGTTACAAGTTCTCAGGCTTTTTGCTATATACATAAACACAAACGCTACCATGTAAGCAACCAGAGTTGGAAGAAACAAGGATGGCTGCTATACATGGCTTCATTTTACACACAAGATACTAGATTTGGAAGAGTCCTCAGAATTCATCAGTTGCTTGTATCCCAACCAGGAGATCTTGAAGCCTTAGCCGAGTCAAGTGCTGCTGCCATATCTTCCCCCACCCAGCATCTCCCTTGTCCCATTCCAAGCTAGTAATGAGAATTTCCAGAGAGAAGGTATCAGCAGCCTTCTCTTAAACTTCTATCAGTGATCCCACCATCCCCAACAGATCCCAAATGAAAGGCAGTTTCTCCTCACAAGATAAGGGTCTAATCCTCTCACTTAACAGGAAAAGAAACTGAGGTATAGAAAGGTAAAGTGTTTGTCCCAAGTCTCACATCTGCTTAATGATAGCACAAGCATGTTCTCTTCTTGACTCCTAATCTCGGTTTTTTTCTTCTTTTTTTGTTTTTTGAGGCAGTCTTGCTTTGTTACGCAGACTGGAGTGCAGTGGTACAATCACAGCCAACTACCACCTCGATCTCTCAGCATCAAGCAATCCTCCCACCTCAGCCTCCTGTGTGGCTGAGTCTGCAGGTGCATGCCACCACGCCCAGCTAATTCTTAAATTTTTTGTAGAAATGAGGGTCTCCTTATTTTTTGTAGAGATGGAGTCTCATCATGTTGCCCAGGCTGGTCTTGAACTCCTGGGCTCCCCATTTTGGCCTCTCTCAAAGTGCTGGGATTATAGGTGTGAGCCCCCACACCCAGCCAACTATGTGTTTTTTAAAGATGTTACAGTTAATTGTAAAATACTAACAAATATCTTGATTTAATTATCTTATAGTTTCTTTTTAAAGGCCTTTGGAAATATATATAGTAATTTTAAATGCTCCTGACTTACTTTTTTGGTTTCTTTCATTTAATCTGGTGGGACTCTCAAAATCAAGGAGAATCACCTGATGCTATTTTTCCACATTATAATTACCTACTTTTATGCTTCCTTATACTGTCCCAACATTATCTTGAGATTTTGGCTATCAAAGAGAGGTTGCTCAATATAAAAGGTTGTTTTTTTTTAATCTTCTAGGGCATTTCATCCCCTAAAACCAGATTATGTCATAGGGAGATAAAGAGCTGCTCACTGTAACAGAATTAGCACAATTTCTAAATGGATATGCTTTTATAACTAAACACAGACATCAATATTCTTGTACTTCATTACTTATTGATTTTTAGTGAGTACACTAGAAGAGGTTCTGAAGTATTTTACATCATTAAAATACTTCTGAAGTCCAGGCGCGGTAGCTCACACCTGTAATCCCAGCAATTTAGGAGGCCGAGGAGGGCAGATCACAAGGTCAGGAGATCGAGACCATCCTGGCTAACACGGTGAAACCCCATCTCTACTAAAAACGGAAAAAATTAGCCAGGCGTGCTGGTGGGCACCCGTAGTCCCAGCTACACGGGAGGCTGAGGCAGGAGAATGGCGTGAACCCGAGAGTTGGAGCTTGCAGTGAGCCAAGATCACACCACTGCACTCCAGCCTGGGCGACAGAGCGAGACTCTGTCTCAAAAAAAAAAAAAAAAAAAAAAAAAACTTCTGAAGAGCATTAAGTTACACAATAAGAAATACAGCCCAGACCAGCCTAACACTGTCTAATGGCATAGTCCCTCATACCTATTTAGAGAGAATGGTCAACTTTACCTATATAAAAAAGTACTATCCTCAGGTAAGTAAGTGCTCAAGATGTTATTTGTAAGGCAACTTTAAACCAAAGTTATTTCAGCTCAATCAAGAACTCTGTTTCAAAGTCAACTTTTTTTTTTCACAGAGGCCAATAATGCACACTGTGAATTAAAATAGCCCTTCTTTCTCAGTTCCTATCACTACAGCTTTATGCCATTTAGTTGCTTATGAGCACCCTCTGGTGGAGGGCAGAAGAGGGAAAAGAACATATTAAACATATCGCCTATAACCAGTAAGAAGGGTGAGGGGGAAAGAGAGATCTGGAATATGTGCAGATTTCTCTTGACTCTGCTTTTCTTCCTCATATTATTTGATAATTTAGAACTATTTGTTGAATGTTATATTAACCATATAGTTACTCAGAGTTGATAACTTATTCAATAAATGTTAAGTTATTATATGTCAGGCACTTGGATCCAAATAACCTGGTCTTGGATCCTGGCTTTGATATCTAATGTCATTTCTCAGGAAAGCTGCTTATCTCAAAACCTCTCAGTTTCCTTGTCTGAGAAGTGGGAATAATATCTTTGTTGACAGCAATAAAGAGATAAGTGAAAAAATATGTAGCATAGTGGACTAGATTTTCAACTTTAAAAAAATAAAAATCACACATCACCTCATCTTTGTCTCCTTGCCAGAAGGATTATCATATAGGTGTTTTCAGTTGCAATGCCCAATTATTTTTAAGAATCTAAGCCTAGATGACAGAATTGGTATCATTTAAGTATTTTATATCAACTTATGTCAATTAAATTTAACTGTATTAGTATATGTTCTAAAACATACAACAACCAAATATATTATTCAGTCTTTTCCATACCAAAGATATCCAAATGATGCTGACCAATATTAAAGAAAAATTTCTTCCTAAGTGAACAAATTTAAATTATTAAGAGAGAAGGGTTTCTTATCATTTCCCACATAACATTCTTGTGAGTGCCAACCTATGGAGAGCATTTTTGTTTAGATATATTGTAGCTGTGCGAGTTTCTAAGGGCCCATATCTTACATCACTCATTACCTGCTTATGACTGAGAATTTCGAAAGGATACATTACATAGCCATGTCCAAAAGTGGAACTTGCTTCAGGTTTCCCATTCAATTCCTGCGAGAGGAACTAAACCAAAATTGAGAGAAAGAACAACAGGCTATTGGAGGCAAAAATAACAAGAACAAAAACAAACAAACGAAAAACTAAAAAGGGTATCTCTGTCTGCTGCAATGACTTTGGGGGACCAGTTAAGCCTCCTGAGAACATTTAGCTTAAAAACATTTAACTAGCCTGTAAGCCACTTTTTTTTTTCCTGTTGCCACCATTAAAGCAAAGCAAGAATTGTTCTTTTATCTCTTTAGGCTTCATGGTGCCCTTGTATGACTCCTTTCTGCCATAAGTCAGCCTGTGGTATGATTCCATGTGTGTAAATACTTGGGAAGAACACTATACATAGAGCAAAGGACCTGGGTTAAAACTCTAAATCTGCCTCTTATTCATTCTGTGACCTTGATCAACTCTCTTCTCTAAGTTTTATCACCTGTATGATGAAAAAATTGGACTAGATGATTCTCATGTTTTCTCTCACCCTGAAAACTTTCTCAGTCTGATGTTCAAGGCCATAACCCTGCCCACCTTTCCAGCCATTACCTCCCACTATTTTTGTATACAGGTTTGTTTGCTCAATGATCCAAAAATGTGCCTTGCATGTGCCTACTCTTAGGCTTCTGCTCATTCCATTACTCTTGCCTGGGTTTCCCTCACCATTCTTTTCCATCTGTCTATTTCTTAGGTATGTGAAGATAATATGAGAAAAATTTAAGTGACAAAACTTCTTCAAAACTCAGCTCAATCACTTTCTGAAAGCCTTCTATATGACCTCCCCAATTTCACATTTTTCTCTGTCGCCAAAATACTTGGTATCTTTTGGTAGTCAATCGTATCCAGTGACACTTGGACAAACCTTCCAGATAAACCTCATTTATTCAGCTAGTTCCTAAGGGGAGACCCAGAATCCCAGGTGGGAACTGAGTAGACAGAGGCAATGTGGATGTCACAGTGATGCAGGGCAGGCAAGTCCCAAAACTGGGGCTTAGCACAGGAGGGTTCTTGGCTTTGCCCAGAAAAGAATTCAAGGATGGGCTGGAGGTGTTAAGACAGCCACTTTTATTGAAGTGGCAGTGTACAACAGTAGCAAAGCTACCGCTCCTTGCGGAGCCGGGCTCCCCCATAGGCAGTGTGCTCAGAGTAGCAGCTCAAAGGCTGTTCTGCAGTCATATTTATAGTTGCTTTTAATTACATGCAAATTAAGGGGTGATTATGCAGAAATTTCTAGGAAAAGGGGGGTAACTTCTGGGTTGTTTAGTTGTTGACATGGAAAGGGGCAGTAACTTCTGGGTGTTGCCATGGTAATGGTAAACAGACATGGCACAATGGTGGACATATCTTATGGAAAGCTGCTTTTGCCCTGTCCCTATTTTAGCTAGTCATCAATTTGGTCAGGTGCCTGAGCCCTGCCTCTGGAGTTCAGTCCCGCCTTGCACCTCAATAGGCAAAGGTTTTACAAGAGTGGGTCAGGAACTGGACCCAAAGGAGGGGAAAGCCAAATTCCTAGAGATCAAAACTCTGTCATCCTACATCTGTGGAAGTCTGCCCAGGCCATAACCATGTATGACATTTCTGTTCACTAGGGAAATGGTAGTCCTAAGAGAGGCTGCAACATTGCTTCAATGAGTGCAACGGATGAGGGGACCTGCTGTCCTAGGAGGGGAGGGGAAGAAGTAGTATCTTACTGAAGAAGGAGAAATCTTACCCAAAAATGTCTCCCCATATCTCTCAAATCATTTGTATCACTGACAACGAAGTGTCTGGAAAAATGTGTCATTGTAAGGTAATTTCTTTGGTGGTAGATGTCACTATACTTTGTTGGAGAGCTATAAAAGCAGAGAAATTACGAACTTGGACTCCAAAGCCATTCTTCTAGGGTTTGAAATCCTGGCTCTGCTGGTTAAGAGCTTGTATGACTCTGGACAACTCTCTCACCTTCTCAGTGCCTTAATTTCCACCTCTGTAAAGTCTTATAAGTTACAAGACTGTTGTGAAGATTCAAGAGTATGTGTATCTAAGTCTGTTTATCAACCAATGTATCTATCTATGCTTGATTGTATGAATTTTGCTAAATCACTCTAGGGGAACAGACAGACAGTACTATAAGTAGAGTGCAAAATACCATTATCCACTCACTTAACTAATAGTTACTGAACAACCACAATGTGTCAAGACCTCAGCTGAGTGCTAGAGATACAGACAATGGTGAACAGTTTCTGCTTTGATAAAGCCAATAATTTTTCAGGCTTTAGGTTTGTGAATAAAGTATAGATCATGCTAGTTCTATTTTATGCTATTCTGCCTAATCCTTGTTATTCCCTCTTAGTGAGAATGAACCTGGCATAGCTTGCCACATTGCCATTTCACAGACAAGAAAAATGAGGCTCATATTTTCACCCAGGGTCGATCACAGAGCTAACAGACAGCAAAACAGAGTCAGAACTAACTTAATCTCTAGTATTTATTTGAGGCAAGGTCTCACTCTGTCACCCAGGGTGGAGTGCAGTGGCTTGATCACAGCTCATTACAGCCTTGACCTCCCAGACTCCAACAATTTTTCCACATCAGCCTCCTGAGCAGCTGAGACTACAGGCACATGCCACCACACCTGGCCAACTTTTTTTTAATTTTTAGTAGAGTCTTGCTATGTTGCCCACACTGGTCTCGAACTCCTGGGCTCAAGCAATCCTCCTACCTTAGCTTCCCAAAGTGCTGGGATTACAGGTGTGAGCTACTGCGCCTGAAGATTCCCAGCTTTTAAAAATGACATCATCTCCACCTGAAACGTAAACCAACCAAGCTGACTTGTCAAGCTTTTAATTTTGGGGATGCAGGAACATGGTAAAGCTGAATTGGCCGGGCGCGGTGGCTCACGCTTGTAATCCCAGCACTTTGGGAGGCCGAGGCGGGCGGATCACGAGGTCAGGAGATCGAGACCACGGTGAAACCCTGTCTCTACTAAAAATACAAAAAATTAGCCGGGCGTGGTGGCGGGCGCCTGTAGTCCCAGCTACTTGGAGAGGCTGAGGCAGGAGAATGGCGTGAACCCGGGAGGCGGAGCTTGCAGTGAGCCGAGATCGCCCCACTGCACTCCAGCCTGGGCGACAGAGCGAGACTCCGTCTCTCAAAAAAAAAAAAAAAAAAAAAAAAAGCTGAATTATGGGGAAAAAAAAGTTAAGTCATTAGATTGCCCAAAATAGAACTATATTTTAAGACCATGAAAAGAATAAAGAGAACAACTTATGTTGCAAAACCACATGTTTCACCTGTTTCCTCCCCCACAGTTAGCTTCTATAGCCAGGAAATTTATAAACAAAAATCTCACTTTGACTTTTCTATACTCTACTCAGGTCAGGCAAACATAGTCATTAGTGATTTGAATTATTTTGCTAAATAAATTAAAGTATACTTTTAAAAGACAGCTGTCAAAGAAAAAGACAATGGATTGTGTTTGGAGAACAGATTGAAAAACATTGATCAAATCTTCCGTGTTCTTACTGTACTCCAATACAGTGGTGTTCTTATGATGACTTGCAGGTCATTCAGCTCATTCACATATATGTATTATCTGTTTCATAAACGATCCATATGATGATATGTTCAATACACTGAATACCTCTCAAAGAAACTGAAAACCAAACTTTCAAGCATTTTTCTAATTGTGGAAGTATCCTTTCCCAAAAGAGAACACAATTTTCTACACATTACTTGAGATTTCACACCATAATGGCTTACCAAAAAAAGAAACAGGGAAAAAGTTTTCTGTTATTAAAATTACTTAAATATCAAAAAGAAACCATGTTAAAATAAAAACAAATGCATGTTTTTCAACAATTTATATTTCATGTTAATTGTTATTGTTGTTATTGTTTAATTAGGCTGTATGAAAATATCTCTTGAAAGGTATTTAGAAGTTTATACTAAATGGGTGAAAAATCTATCTTGGATGCAGTGTGCTCAGGTTATAAAAGCATCAGTGCTTATTTTATCTCCCCACAAAGTGTTGCTGAGATAATTACTGCTGACAGCTTTATTCAAGGTTCATTTCACTTTTTCTGCTGTTTTTCTTGGTTAGAAGTTCAAGAGAGCCCATGGGAAGCCACACCCCTCACACCTGTTAGGCTTCTTCATGTTACAGAGGGCCAGTATGGACATGTCACTTCAAATTAGCATTGTACCAAGGCACTAACTGTGACAATTACTTATCACAGGTTTAACTAAAGAAAAAAAAAGTTTCTAATTCAACCACAAAAACAGTGTCACAAAATGTAATTTAAACCTGTAAAAGCAGGTTGCATAAAAAAACATTCAGAGAGCTACAAAATAGGTTCCCAGGGTCGAGCTTTGTACAGCATGTGAATTATGCAGGAATGCTATACAAGTGAACATTTCCTTTAAAACAAAATCAAACCAAAAAGGTAAACAAGGCAGCACCAGCAATTACACTTTACCAGCCAGCAATGGTGATGAGTTGGCCTCTTTAAATTTACTTCATTGTGCTGGAGTATTTGATTCACTTTGTTAATTCTTTTGTGTCAAGTTACTAATTCAATAATGAAATTTCCAGTTAAAGCAAAGCAGCTACTTTTAGACTTATGAAAGACTTAGCTTTATACTAGGGAGAAAGAATTTTCTTCTAATATTTGCTTTTTTCCACTTACAAACCAGAAAATTACCATTACATAAGGTAGATATTAACACAAAAAGAAAAAGGAAAAACCTCACACGCTTGTGCTTTAAGCTAGTTATTATAAGCCACTCTGTTTCAAGTGCAAAATAATCTCAAAATTATGCTACCTCTGAAAGACCTAGATAGTTGGAGGTAGTTAATATGGACTGCTGTGAGGCTAATTGTGGATCTTGAGTTAATTACTTTCTGCTGGTAGCAGATTTTAAAAATGAGTAAGATGGTCTTTTACTCCATTTTTACTTCAATTTAAACTCAAGGAAACACGAGATGATGATAGTTAAGCTCTGAATACTTCATTATTTGCTGCTGTTATTTAGATGAAGACCCAGAAAGTCTGAGAAATATGTCCACATCATAATCAATGCTAATGTTCACTAGGAAAACAAGAGTGGACAGATACATATTTTTCACAATGCACACAATTTGATTGACAAATACCCAGTGTACATTACTTGGTCAGAGTTAACAGGAATTAACTGTCATTTCTCACCCCCCACCAACCTCCCCACATACCCACACACGTATATACACACGCACAGGCTGGAGGACACAAAGCAGAGCTCATGGAAACTGGCTTTGAAACAGAAAGTGTTAAACACTCATGAAAAGCAAAGGGCAAAATAATGACGCTGAGCAGGAAATTCAACAGAAGACATTGCTTGTTTGCAGAAAATCACACATATTGGTGAACGAAAACAGTTCGATGGTAATCTTGGTATGGCCACATAATTTCAGTATCTTAATAGTTTGAAAAATTTAAAAACCATCATACACAGGAAAAGTGCATTATTAGAAATGTAACATTTTCTGAAGATATTTTTCTTCATTTTCCTAACATTTAGAAAGTCACATTAATAAAAGCATATAAAGTCAACACATGAAATATTGATTATAACAGTCTAGGATCTTATTAAAACAAGCCCTTTGCCTTATTCTACAATCACAACAAATTCACGGAGAATCAAGACGAAATCTTCAGTTATATTGAAAAGGTTATTTTACCTCAAGCAGATTCCTCATTTTATTATAAGTTTGATAAATAAAGAGGTTCTGTTAGTGGAGAAACCTCATTATTTTAGAGAGCTACTGTATTAATCAGTGGTCATTTCAGCTCATCATAACCACAGAACCTTCAAATATGCAAGGATATATCTCAAGCCTGCTTTGTATGCATGAAGGGTACCAACCAGCCACTTGGCACATGTCTAGTCAATAGTGAGATGCCATTTACCCCTCAACACTGTGGAACTCTCTGGATAGCAAATATAAGAGCTCTGGATATTTTTCCAGCAGCATCTAATTCCCTGGCAAAACCCAGGCAGTTATGCTAACAACTTTGGTCTCGGGACATGGACATGCTGCTGCTGGGCATCTTGTGCTGGCTTTTCCTCCTAGGAAAAAAGAGTCTGAATTAACTATACCATGTTAGGCACACCAGCATAAATGGGTACTATCTAGAAACAAGAAAAAGTAATTTCACCTTGCCAGTTAATCCTTGCTGGCTCAGCCTAGCCAAGTAATTTTTTTCCTTCTGCTCAACTCTTACAACCCTTATTGTGAAGCTCTAGAATTCGTGTTTTGTGATTTAAAAGAACTACAACTTTCATTGTATCTGTGTTTAGGTGACTCTAAGGTCCTTGAAGACACAGCCTGGATCTTATATTCTCATTTCTAGTTGCCACAGGGCTCTTAGTAGGTTGCTTTGTATATGCCATGCAATAAATGTCTAATGCTCTAATTTATATGGGTACTTTTCCTACTTCCCTTGCCAAGATAAAATATGAAAGACTTGTAATTTTCTAAAGAAATATATACCTACCTGGTCCTATAATCCAAGGCCTGGAAACCACTCCAAAGTGAGATAAACACTAAAAACTATCATTAGAGTTTAAATAACTATCTGACTGACATCTGGGCCTCAGTGAAAAGTATAAGGTTCAAAAGCATTCTGACATGATATGGCATATTAAATTTAATTTAGTAGTCACAAAGACTTAAAACTACTCATCAAAATATGCAAAATAAAGACCAAATTTACCTTCAACATAATTTGAACTTATGCATCTTCATTTTTTGACAAAGACATACTGTTTTTATTTCATACTTAATGCTTCTGTATAATTAGCTTTGCATTCTAATGTATTTCATCTCTGTGGACTTCATGGGTCCAAATGTGATTCAGTAATCCAAATGTCATTCAGCTCTACTTTGTAAGATGTGATTGCTCTTAAATTTATGGGGATGAATAACATAGCTAATAAAAACATTTTCAAATTTATAATGTATATTAAACATTAAAAAAAATCCAACAGACTTTAAATGTCTCACATAAGAATAATACACAAGGAATTATACTTTTTAGGACTCCCACTCAAATAAATACAAGAAACAGTAAGTAATCACTCAACATACATGTGTTTATTTACTGGTTCTTATATATACACATGCATTGCAAGAAAAATCTTTTATATTTAAAAAAAAAAAAAAAAAAACCAGGCAGGGCATGGTGGCTCACGCCTGTAATCCCAGCACTTTGGGGGGCCGAGGCGGGCGGACTACAAGCTCAAGAGATCAAGACCATCCTGGCCAACATGGTGAAACCCTTTCTATACTAAAAATACAAAAATTATTTGGGCGTGGTGGCACGTGCCTGTAATCTCAGCTACTTGGGAGGCTGAGGCAGGAGAACTGCTTGAACCCAGGAGGCGGAGGTTGCAGTGAGTCGGGATTCCAGCCTGGCGATAGAGCGAGACTCTATCTAAAAAAACAAAACAAAACAAAAAAAAACAAAAACCAAGAGACAAAAATGAGAAAACCCTCAGATCCAAAACTCTTTTCAAAAATATTTTGGCACATGGTAAAAGAATGATCCATTCCCAAGACAAGCCATGTATTCTTTGGGCAGACTCATACCTGCAGCACTTATTTACATCAATGCCACAAATCCGAAAGCTGTGAAGTGTTAACTCTTCAAACCAGGAAGAAACTATTGTTGTGTACTACTAATCCGATTATTCAAAAAACTAGTTTACCTGTAACTTCAAGCTGAATAAATGTATTGAAATATTAGAGTTAAGGGGGAAAAAAAAGAATGTTTATGTGAGTGTAAAAAAACTAAAAACTGAAAAATATTTTCTAGAGACTGGGAATAAATCATTTTATAAATTATTTTGATCAACACATAGTAATAATATTAGAAATCTTCCTTTTAAAACAAAACAAAATGGGCCAGGCGCGGTGGCTCACACCTGTAATCTCAGCACTTTGGGAGGCCAAGGCGGGCGGATTACCTAAGGTCAAGAGTTCGAGACCAGTCTGACCAACATGGAGAAACCCCATCTAAAAATACAAAATTAGCTGGGCGTCATGGTGTATGCCTGTAATCCAAGCTACTTGGGAGGCTGAGGCAGGATAATCACTTAAACCTGGGAGGCAGAGGTTGCAGTGAGCCGAGATTGTGTCATCACACTCCAGCCTGGACCGCAACAGCGAAACTCGGTCTCAAAAAAAAAAAAAAAAAGACATTTCCCAGCAAAATGAGAAAAAAATGACGTGAGAATGTGAGCATGATTTTTTATTTTTTAAATTTCAACTTTTATTTTAGACACAGGGAGTACATGTGCAGGATTGTTACATGGGTATATTGCACCCAGGTAGCGAGCATACTACCCAATAGGTAGTTTTACAACCCACACCCTCCCTCCCTGCTCTAGTAGTCCACAGTGTCTACTGTTCCCATGTTTATGCCCATGTGTGCTCAGTGTTTAGCTCCCACTTGTAAGTGAGAACACACAGTGTTTGGTTGTCTGTTCATGCATTACTTAGCTTAGGGTTATGGCCTCCAGCTCCATCCAGGTTGCTGCAAAAGATATGCTTTCATTCTTTTTCCAGGCAGCATAGTATTCCATGGTGTATATGTACCACATTTTCTTTATCCAATCCACCATTGATGTCCACCTAGGTTGATTCCATGTCTTTGCTATCGTGAATAGCACTGCAAGTGTCATTTTGGTACAATAATCTATTTGCGGGGGAGGGGCTGTATATACCTGTAATGGAACCGTTGGGTTGAATGGTAGCTCTGATTTAAGTTCTTTGAGAAATCTCCAAACTGCTTTCCATAGTGACTGAACTAATTTACATTCCCACTAACAGTACATAAGTGCTCCCTTTCCTATGCAATCTTGCCAGCATCTACTGTTTTTTGACTTTTTAATAGTCATTTTGTCTGGTGTGAGATGGTGTCTCATTGTGGTTTTAATTTGCATTTCTCTGATTAGCATATTTTCATGTTTGTTGGCTGCTTATATGTCTTCTTTTGAGAAATGTCTGTTTATATCCTTCGTCCATTTTTTAATGGGCTTGTTTTCTGCTTGTTTGTTTCAGTTCCTTATAGATTTCTGGATATAGAATTTTTGCTGGATGTACAGTTTGAAAGTATTTTCTCCCATTCTGTATGTCATTTACTCTGTCAATAGTTTATTTTTCTGTGCAGATGCTCTTTAGTTTAATTAGGTCCTACTTGTCAATTTTTGTTTTTGTTGCAACTGTTTTTGGCCAAAAAAATCTTTGCCAAGGCCCTTATTGAGAAGGGTATTTCCCACGTTTTCTTCTGGGATTTTTATAGTTTGAGGTTTTACATTTAAATCTTTAATCCGTCTTGAGATAATTTTTGTATATTATAAAATTTAAGGTGCCTAGTTCCATTCTTTTGCATATGGCTAGCCAGTTATCCCAGCACATTTATTGAAAAGGGAGTCTTTTTCACATTGCTTGTTTTGTTGGCCTTGTCAAAAATCAGATAGTTGTAGGTATGTGACTTTATTTCTGAGTCTTCTATTCTGTTCCATTGGTCTATGTGTCTGTTTTTGTATCAATACCATGCTATTTTGGTTACTGTAGCCTTACACTTTAGTTTGAAGTCAGACAGTATGATGCCTCCCATTTTGTTCTTTTAGCTTAGTATTGCTTTAGGTATTCAGGCTCTTTTTTGGTTCCACATTAATTTTAGAATTTTTTTTTCTAGTTTAGTGAAAAGTAACATTGGTAGTTTGATCGGAATAACACAGAAGTTGCCTTTGTCACTGTGGCCATTTTAATGATACTGATTCTTCCAATGCATGAGCATGAAATGCTTTTCCATTTATTTGTCATCTCTGATTTCTTGCAGCAGTGTTTTGTAGTTTTCACTTTAGAGATCTTCCACCTCCTTGGTTAGTTGTATTCCTAGGTATTTCATTTTCTTTGTGGCTAACGTAAATGGGACTATGTTCTTAGTTTGACTCTCAGCCTGGGTGTTATTGGTGTATAGAAATGCTACTGATTTTTGTATACTGATTTTTTGTTTTTTTGAGACAGAGTCTCACACTGTTCCCCAGGCTAAAGTATAGTGGCACAATCTTGGCTCACTGTAACCTCCACCTCCTGGGTTCAAGTGATTCTTGTGCCTCAGTCTCCTGAGTAGCTGGGATTACAAGCATGCACCACCATGCCTAGCTAATTTTTGTATTTTTAGTAGAGTCAGGGTTTCGCCATGTTGGCCACGCTGGTCTCAAACTCTTGACCTCAAGTGATCCGCCCACCTCTGCCTCCCAAAGTGCTAGGATTACAGGCATGAGCTACCGCACTCATGCTGTACACTGATTTTATATCCAGAAACCTTGCTAAATTGTCTATCAGTTCTAGGAGCTTCTGGCAGAGTCCTTCGGGTTTTCTAAGTACAGAATCATATCATCAGCAAAGAGATACAGTTTGACTTCTTTTTCCATTTGGATGCCTTTCATTTCTTTTTCTTGCCTGATTGCTGTGGCTGGGACTTTCAGTACTATGTTAAACAGGAGTGGTGAGAGTAGGCATCCTTGTATTGTTCCAGTTCTCAAGGGAAATGGTCCCAGCTTTTGTCCATTCAATATAATGTCAGCTGTGGGTTTGTGGTTAATGATAGATGGCTCTTATTATTTTGAGGTATGTTCCTTCCATGCCTCGTCTGTTGAGGGTTTTTATCAAGAAGTGATGTTCAGATTTTATCAAAAGCTTTTACTGCATCTATTGAGATGATCATATGGTTTTTGCTTTTAATTCTTTTTATATGGTGAATCACATTTATTGATTTTTATACACAAATCAATACAACACAAAGTTGTAAACCAACTTTGCATCCCAGGGATAAAGCCTACTTAACTATGGTGAATTAAGTTTTTGAGGTGCTTCCGGATTCAGTTTGCTAGTATTTTATTGAGGAGTTTTGCATCTTTGTTCATCAGAGATATCGGCCTTACTTCTCTTTCTTTATGGTCTCTGCCAGATTTTAGCATTAGGGTGACGCTGGCCTCACAGCATGAGCTGGGGAAGGAGTCCCTCCTCTTCGGTTTTTTTTTGTTTTTTTTGTTTTTTTTTAATAATTTCAGTAGCACTGATACCAGTTCTTCTTTAGGTGTCCGGCAGAATTCAGCTGTGAATCCATCTGGTCCAGGGCTTTTTTTGGTTGGCAAGTTTTTTATTATCGATTCAATTTCAAAGCTTGATACTGGTCTATTCAGGGATTCAACTTCTTCCTGATTCAACCTTGGGAGATTGTGTGTTTCCAGGAATTTCTCTATTTCCTCCAGATTTTCTAATTTGTGTGCATAGAGTTGTTCACAGTACTATGAATATCTTTCGTATTTCTGTGGAATCAGTTGTAATGTCATCTTTGTCATTTCTGATTGTATTTATTTGGATCTTCTCTTTTTTCTTTTGTTAATCTAGCTAGTGGTCTATCAATCTTACTTATTTTTTCAAAGAGCCAACTCTTGTTTTCATCTTTTGTACGGATGTTTGCATCTCAATTTCATTATGCGTTTCTCCAATTTTGCTTCTTTTCTTCTGCTAGCTTTGGGGTTTATTTGTTCTTTTAGTTTTTTTAGGTTTAATGTTAAATTGTTAATTTTAGAGCTTTCTAACTAATTCATGAGGGTGTTCAGAGCTATAAACTTTCCTCTTGGACGGGCGCGGTGGCTCACGCTTGTAATTCCAGCACTTTGGGAGGCCGAGGCGGGCGGATCACGAGGTCAGGAGATCGAGACCATGGTGAAACCCCGTCTCTACTAAAAATACAAAAAATTAGCCGGGCGTGGTGGCGGGCACCTGTAGTCCCAGCTACTCGGAGAGGCTGAGGCAGGAGAATGGCGTGAACCCAGGAGGCGGAGCTTGCAGTGAGCCGAGATTGTGTCACTGCACTCCAGCCTGGGTGACAGAGTGAGACTCTGTCTCAAAAAAAAAAACAAAAATAAACTTTCCTCTTAACACTGCTTTAGCTGCATCCCAGAGATTATGGTAATTTTCTCTAATACTGGTGTTCACTCAGGAGTTATTCTGGAGCAAGTTTTTTAATTTCCATCTGGTTGGTGTAGTTTTTAGAGTTTTTTTTTTTTTTTTTTTTTTTTTTTTTTTGTATTTTCAGTAGAGATGGGGTTTTACCATGTTGGCCAGGCTGGTCTCGAACTCCTGCCCTCAGATGATCTGGTTGCCTCGGCCTCCCAAAGTGCTGGGATTACAGGCGTGAGCCACTGCGCCCAGCCACCTAAATCTTTTTTAATGCCAAAAACTTGTTTTATGAATCTGGGTGCTCCAATGCTGGGTGTGCATATATTTAGGATAGTTAAGTCTTCCTGTTGTGTTGTGTGCTTTATCATTACATAAGGCCCTTTATTGTCCTTAATTTTTACTAACGTTTGTTTTATCGAATATAAAAATAGCAAAGCTTGCTTTTTTTTTTTTTTTTTTTTTTTGAGACAGAGTCTCACTCTGTCGCCCAGGCTGGAGTGCAGTGGCACACTCTCAGCTCACTGCAGCATCTGCCTCCTGGGTTCCAGCGATTCTCCTGCCTCAGCCTCCTGGGGAGGTGGGATTACAGGCATACACCACCATACCACCATGCCCAGCTGATTTTTGTATTTTTAGTAGAGACATGGTTTCACCATGTTAGCCAGGCTGGTCTTGAACTCCTGACCTCATGTGATTCACCAGCCTTGGACTCCCAAAGTGCTAGAATTACAGGTGTGAGCCAGCACACCTGGCCCCTTGCTCTATTATGTTTTCTTTCTGCATGGTAGATCTTTCTCCATCCCTTTACTTTGAGACTGTGGGTGTCATTATGTGTGAGATGTGTCTTTTGAACCCAACAGATGGTTGGGTCTTATCTTTTTATTCAGCTTGTCATTCTGTGTCTTTTAAGGAAGGCGTTTAGCCCATTTATATTCAAAGTTAGTACTGATATATGTGATTTTGATCCTGTCATTGTGGTGTTAGCTGGTTGCTATGTAGACCTGATTGTATAATTGCTTTTCAGTGTCTGTGGGCTATATGCTCAAGTGTGTGTTTGTTGTAGTGGTATTATTCTTTTGATTCCAAGTTTAGTACTCCCAGAAGGACCTCTTATAAGGCTGGTCTATTTGAAACACATTCCCTCAGCATTTGCTTGTCTGAGAAGGATTTTGTTTCTCCTTCACTTATAAAGCTTAGTTGGCTGGGATATGAAATTCTTGGTTGAAATTTATTTAAGGATGCTGAAAATAGGCCCCAAATCTCTTTTAGCTTGTAGGGTTTGTGCTCACAGGCCTGCTGCTAATGGGGTTGTCTAGCCTGATTGGGTTCTCTCTGTATATTACTTGACCATTCTCTCTAGCTGCCTTTAAGATTTTTTATTTTACATTGACCTTGGTGAATCTGATGAGTACATACCTTGGAGATGGTCGTCTCATATAATACCTAACCAGGATTCTCTGTATTTCCTGGATTTGCATATCAATTTTTCTAGTGAGATTAGGGAAATTTTCATGGACTATATCCTCAAATATATTTTCCAAGTTGCTTATTCTCTCTCCTTCTCTCCTAAAAATGCCAATGAACAGATTTGGTCTCGCTCTTTTTTTTTTTTTTTTTTTTTGAGATAGAGTCTTGCTCTGTCGCCCAGGCTGGAGTGCAATGGCACAATCTCGGCTCACTGCAACCTCTGCCTTCCAGGTTCAAGTGATTCTCTTGCCTCAACTTCCCAAATAGCTGGGAGAACAGGTGCCCACCACCACGCCTGGCTAATTTTTGTATTTTTAGTAAAGACAGGGTTTCACTATGTTGGCCAGGTTGGCCTCGAACTCCTGACCTCGTGATCTGCCCACCTCGACCTCCCAAAGTGCTGGGATTACAGGCATGAGCCACCATGTCCAGCCTAGATTTGGTCTCTTAACATAATCCCACATTTCTTGGAGGTTTTGTTCATTGTTTTAAATTTTTTCTTTATTTTTGTCTGAATGAGTTGATTTGAAGAACCAGTCTTTGAGCTCTGAGAGCCTTTCCACCTCTTGGTCTATTCTGTTGTTCATACTTGGATTGTATTACGAAATTCTTGTAGTAAACTTTGCAGCTCTAGAAATTCAGTTTGGTTCTTTCTTAAAATGGCTATTTCATCTTTCAGCTCTTGGATCATTTTGCTAGATTCCTTGGATTGGGTTTCAATTTTCTCCTGAATCTCAATGCACTTCCTTGACATCCAGATTCTCAATTCTGTGTCTGTCATTGAAGTCATTTTGGAATGGTTAAGAACCATTGTTGGGAAACTAGTGGACTTGTCTGGAGGTAAGGGGACACTGGCTTTTTCAACCGCCAGAGTTCTCATGTTGATTCTTTATGTGTGGGTGAATTCTTGCACTTGGTTGCACAGGTGTATATATTAGCAGGATAATTTTTGTTGTTGTAGTTTGAGCTGCGATCCAGTAGATGGTGCTTAAGAGTACTGGCCAGTAACTAGGCAAATATCCAGCCATATAGATCTTCTGTACTTTCTTGCATTCTCAGGTGTGCTCTGTGGTGTGGGAGGGGAGGAGATGGCTCCCTCACCAGGTCTGCTTCTGAGCCTTGGGGGTGCCCCCTCCAATCACTGGCACTGTGCCCGCATTTTCTTTCGTTAGGTGTTCCGGGCCATGGGGCCCCCTCAGGCAGAGGCTGGAGCAGGGAGATATGCCGCACACTTTCCAGACCAGCCCTGTGGAGGGAGGCACACCCTGCTCCTACCCTAGCCCAGGAACCTGCACTTCTCACTGTTCTCAGTCCTCTGAGGGTGGGGGCTCCTCCCCGCTCAAGTGTTGGCCTTAGATCTTGGCTCCATACTCCTAAGCTACATGCCACAGCCCTGGAAGTACCAGGAAGTCCCACAGCTCAGGGTGGGGTTATGGCTGTGCTGGGGTTTCTGATGTGCTCCTGGGTCACTGGGAAAGTACTCAGGTGGAACAATGCACTCTGGCTGGGCTGCAGAGGGGGTGCTGTGTACACGCTCCTGCAAGGCAGCTAGGAAGGGGCCTTTCGCAGGAGCCAGTGAGCAGGAGGGCTTGCAGAAAAGATATGCCCCAGTCTGACGGGGAAGTTAGCCCCATACTTTCTTTTTTTCTCTTCTTTTTTTGAGATGGAGTCTCACTCTGTAGCCCAAGCTGGAGTGTAGTGGTGCAATCTCAGCTCACTGCAACCTTCACCTCTGGGGCTCAAGTGGTTCTCCTGCCTCAGCCTCCCAAATACCTGGGACTACAGGGGCACGCCACCACACAGTTAATTTTTTTGTATTTTTAATAGAGATGGGGTTTCACCATGTTGCCCTGGGTGGTCTCGAACTCCTGAGCTCAGGTGATCCACCTGCCTCAGCCTCTCAAAGTGCTGAGATTACAGGAGTGAGGCACTGCACCTGGCCCAGCCCCGATCTTTCTTAGGTTGGAGGTTACCTGGGGCCAGCACCTCCTAGAGGAAGATGAGGAGCCCTGGAGGGTGGGTGTCTGTGGCTAATCTCTGCCAGAGCTGACCAGCACACAAAAGCTCCTGGGCTCCGTGCCAACCACACTCCTGTCTGTCTTGCTCCCTAGAAAGATTCCCCTGCTGGCCAGGTGCAGTGGCTCACGCCTGTAATCCCAGCACTATGGGAGGCCAAGGCAGGCGGATGGCCTGAGGTCAGAAGTTCGAGACCAGCCTGGCCAGTATGGTGAAACCCAGTCTCTACTAAAAAAACAAAAATTAGCCGGGCATGGTGGCAGGTGCCTGTAATCCCAGCCACTCAGGAAGCTGAGGAAGGAAATCACTTGAATTCGGGAGATGGAGGTTGCAGTGAGCCGAGATTGCACCACTGCACTCCAGCCTGGGCAACAAAGTGAGACTCCATTTAAAAAAAAAAAAAAAAAAAAAAAAAAAAGATTACCCTGCCAGCTCAGATGTCCATAGAGTGAGCTATCCCTCATTTCTTTCATATACCCCTTTCCCAAAAGCTATTCAGGGCCAAGAACTAGCACCAGCATTCAGATACTCCACGCGAGGTTCCCAGCTTCCTCCCTCTTCAGCCTTGGCTTCAGCATCTCCTCACCAACCACTCTTGGCATTTTCTCTCCTAAGAGTTGCCCAAATTATGCTGACTTGATGATTTGGTCTCTCTCGGTAGAAGTGGCACTTCCAGCCTGCATTTAGTTAGCTGTCTCGTCCAGTCTCTTTAGCATTATTTTTAAAGGATATTAGTACAATTGTCAACCAGGAGTTTAATATTACTTGAAATTTACCTATTTTTAATTGATCCATTTCATTTGCTGAAGGACATGTATTAGAATTTTACAGAATCATAAAATTTCAGAATTAAAGGAAATCTTGGACTTGGGGGTGGGGAGGATGGTAAAGAGGAACAGAGAGGATTCCAGTATTTATTGGACATCTACTATGACCTCCTCTTTACTAAAGTGGGATATCCCTGAAAATACTGTGAAGCGTAGGGGAATCTGGCTTCTCTGGAGAACGTTTGATGGTATACCTGTGCACATCAGGGAGCAGTGGTAGACACAATTGGTCATAAATGAGAGGTAGCTTGAAGTTTCTTTTAGATTCTACCCTTATTCCTCAAATCCTCCTCTAGGACCTGATTCTCTCCCTCATTATCTTGGACTTGGTGGTAATCCCATACTGTACCCTAGTTTCTGCTCCCTAGGGCTCATTAATATCATCTTCTCCTACACCATGACCCTGTTCTCACTGGTTCCCAACTTTACTGAACTTTACCTGTATTGCTTCATTTCCTCAGATGCTCAAGTATCAATAAGCTCAATAAGTGCATCGAGTTCAAATCAGCCCATATGAAGTAAAGAGCATTTGAGGACACTGCTAGATTATATTCATTCATTAAAACTGTGGCATTTGGGAGATGATCTTCCATTTTGAGTGTAGTTTGGGAATTTTTAGAAATTTTGGCTCAGGTTAGGATGGGCGCGGTGGCTCACACCTGTAATCCTAGCACTTTGGGAGGTCAAGGCGGGTGGACTGCCTGAGCTCAGGAGTTCGAAACCAGCCTGGGCAACACGGCGAAACCCTGTCTCTACTAAAATACAAAGAAATTAGCTGGGTGTGGCGATGTGCACCTGTAGTCCCAGCCACTCAGGAGGCTGAGGCAGGAGAATTGCTTGAACCTGGCAGGTGGAGGGCAAGCTGCAGTGAGCTGAGATCGTGCCACTGCACTCCAGCCTAGGCAACAGAGTGAGACTCTCTCTTGAAAAAAAAAAAAAAAAAAAAAAAAAAAACAGAAAGAAAAGAAAAAGAAATTTTGGCTCAGGTTTAAAAAAAATTCCTCATAAACCAGAGCACAAATGATGCCAGGTGTGGTAGCTCATGCCTGTAATCCCAGCACTTTGAGAGGCCAAGGTGGGAGGATCACTTGAGCCCAGGTGTTCAAGACCAGGCTGGGCAACTTGGCAAAACCCTGTCTCTACAAAAAATACCAAAAAGTAGGGAGGCATGGTGGTATGAGCCTGTAGTCCCAGCTACCCAAGAAGCTGAAGTGAGAGCCCAGGAACCAGGAGGGCAAGGCTGCAGTGAGTTGTGATTGCACCACTGCACTCCAGCTTGGGTGACAGAGTGAGACCCTGTCTCAAAAAATAACGAAGAAGAAAGAAGAAGAAAGAAGAAGAAGAAGAAAGAAGAAGAAGAGGAAGAAGAAGAAAGAAGAAGAAGAAGAAGGAAGAAGAAAGAAGAAGAAGAAGAACCACAAATACAAATGGCACTGTTTGCTAGTGTTGCTACTAGAAAGACCACGTAGTTCTGTGGCAGGCAGTCAAGTAGAAATGACTAGTCCTAGTCCAGACACAACTTTCGAACTTTTTTTTTGAGACGGAGTCTAGCTCTGTCGCCCAGGCTGGGGTGGAGTGGTGTGATCTCAGCTCACTGCAACCTTCACCTCCTGGGTTCAAGTGATTCTCCTGCCTCAGCCTCCCAAGTAGCTGGGATTATGCGTGCCCACCACCTTGCCCAGCTAATTTTTTGTATTTTTTAGTAGAGACAGGGTTTCACTGTGTTGGCCAGGCTGGTTTCGAACTCCTCACCTTGTGATCTGCCCGCCTCGGCCTCCCAAAGTGCTGGGATTACATGCATGAGCCACCGCGCCCAGCCAACTTTCAAACTTTCTAGTGTTCTTGCAAAAGTAATTTATCTCTCTGAATCTCAGTTTCCTTATTTGTAAACAAAACAAACAAAAACAGTAACTCCTTTGCCTGATTAAGCAGATATGAAAAAAATGAGTTAATCTATAGCAAAGGATTTTAAAACTGAAAAACAGAGAGGGCTTCAACATATGAAAAGGAAAACAAAAAAGGAAAAAGAGATAATTGATTTTATTTCTCCAACATTTTCTTTCTTTTTTTTTTTTTTTTTTTTTTTGAGACAGAGTCTGGCTCTGTCCCCCAGGCTGGAGTGTAGTGGCAACATCTCGGCTCACTGCAAGCTCCGCCTCCCGGTTCACGCCATTTTCCTTCCTCCGCCTCCCAAGTAGCTGGGACTACAGGCGCCCACCACCACGCCCTGCTAAATTTTTTGTATTTTTAGTAGAGACAGGGTTTCACCACGTTGGCCAGGATGGTCTCAAACTCCTGACCTCGTGATCCGCCCACCTTGGCCTCCCAAAGTGCTAGGATTACAGGCTTGAGCCACTGCGCCCGGCCTATTTCTCCAACATTTTCTAACTAGGCTTATCCTATGCTCTAAATAAGAACAGCATTACCATATCTCTAACTTTTCACATATATTCACTTTGTGTGACTTACAAGACCCCAAAGTAAAATCCAAGTGTCATAAGTAGATGTGCAATAAAAACATGTGACTGCTAACCTTCTCCACCCAAAGTGAAATCAGGTTTAACTCTCCCTTTTATACAGCACCAGAATCCCACACTTTTTTTTTTTTTTTTTGAGAAGCAGTTTTGCTCTTGTTGCCCAGGCTGGAGTGCAATGGTGTGATCTCGGCTCACTGAACCCTCCGCCTCCCAGGTTCAAGTGATTCTCCTGCCTCAGCCTCCCGAGGAGCTGGGATTACAGGCATGCACCACCAGGCCCAGCTAATTTTGTATTTTAATAAAGACGGGGTTTCACCATGTTGGTCAGGCTGGTCTGGAACTCCTGACCTTATATCATCCGCCCACCTCAGCTTCCCAAAGTGCTGGGATTACAGGCGTGAGCCACCGCGCCCGGCAGAGAATCCTACAATCTTAACAACAATACAGGAATCCACTATTGCAGCATAAATTTGTTCTGATACAACTTCTCACACCTTAAAATCTGGCCATTCCTCATTTCTTCTGGGCATTCTTCTCTAATCATCCTGTCAACAAATATTAAGTATCTACTATGTATCTAAGGATAGAGAGAGAAAAAGAATGGTATTCTTGCCTTTGAGGGGTTCACAAACAGTAGTGAATAAACTTATACACAAGAAGTGTAACTAATTTTACCAATGTGGTTAAGTCCCACAATCAATGCTTTGGTAGTACAAGAAGAGATAATGTCTAACTTCACCTGAAGACTTCAAGGGAAATGTCACAAAGGAGTGTCAGCTGAGTCTTAAAGGATGATTTAATTAAAGAGTAGGGCAGGTGGAGTGTAAGCACCTTAGAAGAGAAGGAAATGATATACACAATGGCAAGAAAAAAGGTAACACATCTAAGAAACAAGTAGTTTAGAGGGGTTGGAGGCCAGGTAAGGCACAAAATGGTGAGGAACACAGGTAGGAAGGGAGGCATTGGTCAGATTATGAAGAGTCAAATATGTTCCATTAAGGAGTTTAGACATTATCTTGTAGGCAATGGGAAACCACTGAGGGATTTGAAGCAAGCAAGTAATAAGATGCAAATGCATTTAATAAGATAACTCACACTCCTCAAGTTCTGGAGAATGGAGTGAGGAAAGCAAGACAGAAAGATCTGAAACAGAGAAATCAGGAGAAAGTTATGGGAGTCTAAACTATGGTAAGAATGGTAGAACTACAGGAGAGACAGATCAATAGATCAAAAGAGCTGAAACCATACTTGTCATGTTTTCACATATTCCAAGATCAAAGTGAAATTAAATAATTATAATCTTCAGTAGCAAGAATCTATCTGCTTGGGTATAATGATCCCAATTCCTTATATTTTGTTATTGTGTTATATTTTCACGTGTTTCCAAACATGTCATCTTATTTGAACTGACAACAATGTCACAGTTGTTAAGAATTGGAAACTGAGTTTTAGAGAGGTTTATTCATTCAAACAATCTTTATTGAGCACCTACTATCCAAAGGGATTAGGTATGCAATAATGAACAAAAACAGATATATGCCCTTGTGGAACATATGGTATAAAATAGGAAATAATCTCTAAGTAAAATATAAAATCACAACTGTAAATGCAATAAAAGGACAGCTTCCATGAAGAAATGTTTGAGTTGAAAGAATAAGAATTATACAGGATATATCAGGGAATAGGATAAAAAGCCCCAATGATGGTACCTCAGAAGAACTCTCAGACCAGTGTAGCTAGTGAACAGAGAACAAGAGGCAGTAAAATATAAGATAACACTAAAGAAGCAAGCAAGAAGTAAGACTACTTTGCAGAAGTAAGCAAGCATCAGACTATGCAGTGCCTGGTTAGTCATATTAAGGGGTCTGGTCTTTATATGGGAAGATTTAAGCAGGGAAATTACTTGAGTAGATTTGTATCTCTTTTAAAAAGTGCTATTCTGATATAGTACAGAGAGCTGATTGAGGGGAAGTGAGAGTAAATATAGAAGCCCAATTTGGAAACTTCTGCAATAAACAGTCCACAATGAAAAGTTGGTATCATATATTGGGGTAGTGGCAGTGGAAATAGAAGTGAATGAATGGGAGATATGTAGGAGCTAAAATGGACAAGAATTAATGATGATTTACATAAAGTCAGCAAGACAGACAGAAATTAAGAATAACTCTTATCTGGCTTGTGGAACTGGATGGATTGTGATGCCATTCATGGAATTAGAATACTTAAGAAGAAGATCAGGCATGGGCAGGGAATAATATGAATTCAATTTTGGATATGGTGAATTTAAGTTCCTTTGGGACCTCTAAGTGAAGATGATAAGAAGGCTCTTCTCGAGCTAACATGAGAAGATGAGGCTAGAAATATAAATTTGTTAACAATCTCACATGAGTGATAATTTAAATTGTAGATATGATAAAGATACCTAGGAAGAAGATACTAAGTGAGAAGACATGAGTACATGGAACTGAGTCTTAAAGAACTCCTATATTTAGTGACAGGGTAAAGAAGGATGAGCTTGCAAAGCAGATAGAAAAGGAGAAACCAGGAGCCAAACGACAAAGTGTCTCAGGAAGGAGTTTTCAACAGGTTCAAATGCTCCTAGAAAGTATTTTAAATAGCCCAGAAGTGAAAACTATCTAAATGCCTGCCTCATCAATAGTAGAACAGATAAAGGGGTGAAATATCCACACAATGGAATATAATAAAGCACTGAGAATGAATGAGCTATAACTACATAGAAAAATATGGATCCATCTCATAAACGTAAGGTTGGACAAAGAAGGAAGGAAAGGAGGAAAGGAAGGAGTGAAAGAGACAAATAGTACATACTGCATGATTCATAATATATAATGTTCAAAACCAGGCAAAACTAATTTATGGTCTTATCTTTTGGACAAAGGGAATGTGAGGGGGGCTTCTGGGATACTTTAAAATGTTTTCTTTCTTAATCTGGATGCTGGCTACATGGCAGTATTTACTTTCAAAAATTCATCAAATTGTACATTCATGATTTGTATATTTTCCTGAACAATTGTTTTCAACAAAACTTTTTTTTTAAATGCTGCTAAGAAGTCAAGAACAATGAAGACTGAAAGTCTACCTGATTTAGTAACATGGCAGTCATTCGTACCTAAAGAAAAGCTATTCTGGTGGAGAAACAAATTGAAAGCCAGAATAGCATGAGTTGAGAAATAAGTAGAAGGAAAAAAATTGAGATAGTAACTGCAGGTAACTCTGAATTTTGGCTGTAAAGAGAAGAGGAAGTAGTAGCTAAAGTCAGGGAGGATTTCTTGGTTTTGCTTTAATGGTATGTTTATGTTTCTGCGTGTGTGTATGCATGTGTGTTTCTGTTAAGATGAGAGACTTGCCATGTTTAAATGTGAACAGAATATCTAGTACAATGAGATCAAAGAAAAAATATATTAGATACTATTGATAACATATGGTTCCTGAGAAAATAGAAGGTGATGGGGTACAGAACACAGGTGAAGAAACTTATTTTACTCAGCTTCAACTAGAAACAACATTTTCTGTCCCCATATTCATTGCTCTTTTTCTACACACAGCTATCTGATTTGAAACTGTGGGATTTTGGTCAGTGGCAATACTCTAATGTTCAGTATAAGGAGGTCCCAAGTTTTAATCTTGTCTCTGTGGCCTTGGACAAATTTTAAAGTACCTAGCCTTTTATCTTCATGTTTAAATAGGGATATTTAATATCATTTCTGAAGTTTTATGGATCAATTAGTAAACCCCTGGCTAACAGTTTTAGAGATGAAAAAGGCTAGAAGGACAATACCTTCTCCTTCTTGGATGTCAAAAGCTTAAAAGTGATTAAACTTGTCAACTGTCTCTAGACCAATGCAACTAAAAGAATTGTCAAACAGGTGCACACAGTAGTCACACCTCACAGTAAATTACAGAAAGACCTAGTTACCATTTTCATCTCGCATTCCATAAAAATGGAACTATGGCCACAATGTGTAGCATGCTCATCATGAGTTGCTACACAGTGAACATTATTCACCTAAAGAACACAGATGACAGGTTTTCACAGACATCCTGGCACTGATCTTCCTCTACTACTAAGAGAGGCAAATAGTGTGGTAAGGCCATTCTTTGGGGGTTCAAATCTCACTGCTACTTATTATTTATGTGGTCGTATCAATATAATTCAGTTTGCTCAACCGTAAAATGGGGTGAATAATAGCCTTCAGCTCATAGGGTTGCTGGGAAGGTTAAATGAGTTATTATATGTGCATTAGACTAACACCTTGTATATAATAAATTTTTTTTTTTTTTTTTTTGAGACGGAGTCTCGCTCTGTCGCCCAGGCTGGAGTGCAGTGGCGCACTCTCGGCTCACTGCAAGCTCCGCCTCCCAGGTTCCCGCCATTCTCCTGCCTCAGCCTCTCCGAGTAGGCGCCCGCCACCGCGCCCGGCTAATTTTGTTTTTTGTATTTTTAGTAGAGACGGGGTTTCACTGTGGTCTCGATCTCCTAACCTCGTGATCCGCCCGCCTCGGCCTCCCAAAGTGCTGGGATTACAAGCGTGAGCCACCGCGCCCGGCTAATACATATTTTTAAGTGATATCTATTATTGTTATTCCCAGAGAGGCATGAGCTAAGGCAAAAAGATTAATCTTATAGATCCAGATAGATGTTTTTTTTTTTTTTTTTTTGAGACGGAGTTTCACTCTTTCTTGTTTCCCAGGCTGGAGTGCAATGGTGTGATCTCGGCTCACTGCAACCTCCGCCTCCCACATTCAAGTGATTCTCCTGTCTCAGCCTCCCGAGTAGCTGAAATTATAGGCGCATGGCACCACGCCCAGCTAAGTTTTGTATTTTAATAGAGACAGAGTTTCAGAGTTTCATCATATTGGTCAGGCTGGTCTCGAACTCCTGACCTCAGGTGATCCGCCTGCCTCAGCCTCCTGAAGTGCTGGGATTACAGGTGTGAGCCACCGTGCCCAGCCTCCAGATAAGATTGTTTAAGGAAAATCTCTGACTGTGCATAATAGGTAAAACTGGGGAACTATGCTAGGGAAGAATGGATAAGAACTTGGGATTTAAGATTCATAGGGAAATAGCCTTTAGTCAAACATGGGTCAAGATCCCTTTTCAATACCCCTTCTTTCTATGTTATTCAACAAGTTATTAAACCACCCTAAGCCTCAGTTCCTTAATGTGTAAATGTGGGGATAATAACATCTACCCTTCGGGATTGATTAATGTGAAGATTAAAGATATAACATATAAGGCCAGGTGCAGTGGCTCACGCCTGTAATCCCAGCACTTTGGGAGACCGAGACAGGCAGATCACCTGAGGTCGGGAGTTCAAGACCAGCCTGACCAACATGGAGAAACCCCGTCTCTACTAAAAATACAAAATTAGCCAGGCATAGTGGCACATGCCTGTAATCCTAGCTACTCAGGAGGCTGAGGCAGGAGAATCGCTTGAACCTGGGAGGCGGAGGTTGCAGTGAGCCGAGATTGCGCCACTGCACTCCAGCCTGGTGACAGAGTGTGCCTCTGTCTCAAAAAAACAAACAAACAAACAAAAACAACAAAAAAACATATCGACGTTCAGCAAAATGCCTAGAACAAAGTAAGATACATAAATACTGTTCCTGTTACTAATCATTTATTAACAAAGCAAAAATAATACACAGGTCAAGAGAATGGTTACAGTTCATGTAAAAATTTATTTTGGTTCCCTGGAGTCAAGTCACAAAAATACTCCATGTTTAGTTGTAAGACATATTTTGCATTAAACTAAAATTCAAAAAGCGATTTTAGTGCTCACTTTAAAACTTGTGATGTCATACTGTAAAAGGCTAATTTTCATTATTTTTGACTTTACAAACATCTGAAAATAGATAAATATCATAGGTAAGAACTATGATAGCATTTTTGAACTTCTGGATTCAGGGATAAGTTGCCATGTTAGTAAAAAGAGCCAATTCCCTGAATATAATAACCGTTTTTTAACATGCAGTCTCTCCACATTTTTTGAGACTATATGCTCTTTCCCCCTATTCTATAGGTTGCATAATTTTGTTTGCTTTCTTATTTTGTTTCTAGTAGCAATTATAAACTGATACTTAAGTATTCTAAAACACCGAGGGAATGACATCCAGTGAGAAAGACCTTCTCAGTGGATGACAAAATTCTGAGAAAGACTCTTTAAATGGATAACCACAGTATTGAAAAGTATATCATATAATAATACAAGTCTTACAAATCTCTTTTCTCTCTTTTGTTTAATATCGTAGTCTCCCCTTATCTGTGGTTTCACTATCTAGTGTATCATATCTTTTTTTTTTTTTTTTTTTTTGAGACAAGAGTCTCACTCTGTCACCCAGGCTGGAGTGCAGTGGCGCGACCCCAGTTCAAGCAATTCTCTGCCCCAGCATCCTGAGTAGCTGGGATTACGGACACCCGCCACCATGCCCGGCTAATTTTTGTATTTTTAGTAGAGATGGGGTTTTATCATCTTGGCCAGGCTCCTGACCTCATAATCTACCCACCTTGGCCTCCCAAAGTGCTGGGATTATAGGCGTGAGCCACCGTGCCCGTCCTCTATTTTCATTCTCCTACCATTCCTCTGCCACACTGCAGTTATCTCTACTGCCTAAACGCATTTTTTTCCTAGCTATCCTGTTCCATTGTTATGAAATGGAACTCCAGTAGTCCCTCCTTATACACAGTTTTAGTTACCTGCAATCAACTGTGGTCCAAAAATGTTTATTTTCGTTATTTCCAATTTAATATTTATTCATGTTTTAAATTGCATGCCATCCTAAGTAGCATGATGAAATCTTGCACCAGCCAGATCTGTCCCCATCAGCACATAAATCATCCCTTTGTCCAGTGTATCCATGCTGTATACTCAACCTGCCTATTAGTCATTTAGTAGACCTTATCAGATTTATCAGATTGACTGTCAAGGTATCACAGTGCTTGTGTTTAAATTACCCTTATTTTACTTAATAATGGCCCCAAAGCTCAAGAGAAGTGATGTTGGCAATTCAGATATGACAAAGAGAAGCCATAAAGTGCTTCCTTTAAGTGAAAAGGAGAAAGTTCTTGACTTAATAAGAAAAAAAAAATCATGCTAAGGTTGCTAAGATCTCCAAAAAGAACTTATTTTCTATCAGTAAAATTGCATTTGAAGGAAAAAGAAACATCTGCTAGTTTTGCTGCTGCACCCCAAAGTGCAAAAGTTACAACCACGATGTCTGTGATAAGTGCTTAGTTAAGATGAACAAGGCATTAAATTTGTGGGTGAAAAACATAAACAGAAAATATTTTCCAATGAACGGTCATGTGTTGCACCAGAAAACATTGAACCTATATGAAGATTTCAGCAAGGGATCTTCTGAAGTAAGTGTTTGATTTTATTATTAAAATGATTGTCCTGTTTTACTATTATTATAAATTTCTTATTGTGCCTAATTTACAAATTAAACTTTACTACAGATGTACATGTATATGAAAAAACATAGTATATACAGAGGTTGGTATTATCAGTAGTTTCAGGCATTCACTACACTCTTTAAATCTATCACCTGAGGATAAGGGGGACTACTGTATATCAAAGCAAATGACTGATAATTAAGTTAACAGTAAGAAGTAAGGGATATGATGAACACTACAGGGTAACAGAGTGTTAATAAAGGTCTACTAAATATCATTTGAAAATGTCGTATTTGTCACTAGTCTGAAGGTTACCTTTTATAGTCTGAATTACAAATATTTGAATTTTATGAGAGTTTAGCTTACATCTATTCTAAATAAGACTGAAAGGTTAGAAACGAGTAACACAAATCAGATCTCCAGTTTTCAACTGAACATCTAATTCAGGATAACCGATTGGCTTTTGTTAAGCCAAATTGCTCTTCTGAACCCTCATTCATGTGCAATCCACATGCTTGTTCATCAATAAATCAGGAACACATCTATTAGAAATTGGGAACACATCTATTCTTTTTAATCTCTTCAGATTCTCAAGTTACTTCTCTATTTAGTTCATTCTACTTGCTTCCAGTTTAACTGTGAATTACATTTACATTTTAGGGGTAAGATATCTAAATGCTTCCTATCTCCCAGCAGATTCGCATAGTTCAATTTGGGGTAGTGTCTCCGATTCTTCTTGACATTTTTTGTTTTATTTTGTTTTTGGTCTTTTGCCTCTTTCTCAATAACATCAACTACCTAGACAGTGGTTTCCAGCTCTCAAGGTGTCCCAAACTTGTGCATTGTTTGTGGTATTCTTCTTCTTCCAGAATTAAGATTATTAACTCTCCTAGCTTTAACAGTCTAGGCGAAAGTATTGGCTTCTTACAACCTCCTCTATGATCTTTCCAGGTAGAATTCTATTTTCTCTAGTTATTTCTTGAACTGCTTTCCTTCTCAGCATTCTTCTCCATCATCACAGGTGTTTTCTTCTGAATTTGAGCAATTCAGATAAGGTGCTATTTTTAAATTATCTATTTTTAATTATTGCAATGCTGAGAATAGTGAAATTATAAATACCCCAGCCAAGAAAATGTTAAAATAAAGCTATTTACCTCTAAACAACAAAATGTTGAAGCAATAGTTTCAAATGAGAAAATGGTAACAGAATTGAAAGATAATTTCTGCACTTTGGGTGGAACAGCCAGCAGGGTTCACAAGCAATTCAGAAGTTGGGTGCATTTACTTATTGAACAAGTGGCTAACTATATTGCCACTAATAGCTTAAAATGTCCAAATTAACTTTTTACATATGGTTGGCGAACACGTATTGATTCTTTAAAGTTTTATTCGTAAAATCAGTCCTGTATCTTCTAACCTGTCACAATTAATTCTGTCTCCTTGCACTTTGAAATCTCCACAATAATAAGAACTTTATCAGGCTGGTGTTGGTATGAAGTGGCACAGCAAAACAAAATCCCACGGGGAGCAGTCCACAGACTTCTCTTCTAAGCAGCAAAAAGCTGTTATCATTTTCTGAATTACAGGAACTATAAAAGGACACTCTACTCAAGCTGCCGCTGAATGTCACCTGAAAAGCAATCACAAAAGGGCTCTGTCTTGGCTTATCTCTGAGCTCTGTCACTACGGCAACCAGCAGGGAATAAGTATCTGTGGGTCTATGAATTTCAGAATCCCATAAAAGCCAGGGCTAAAAAGGCATGTGCAGCCTCTCAGAGATTGACTGCATTAATACATTAGCAAATACTGTGAAACACTGGATAAATGTCAGCAATTATGGAAAAAGCATCTAATAACGATATTCGTTGCCTGTCAAACCCCCGTGAGGTTTGATATGTAACTGCCACTCAAAGCTGTCTGTAATTTTATCTCTTTTATACATCTGAATCCACAGCATTCAAATTTGTACTTTGAAAGTAATAAACTGTAAAGCAGTTCATTCCATGTTGATCACAACTGTCAACAAACATACAATAAAAGAACAAAAAGACTTTCATTGGCTCTGGGAACAATCAGTACCAGCAATCTCCTGTGGATATTTATTTTTTAAAAACTATATATGTTCTACATGTAGAATATTAAACAATGTCATGATGCGAAACAACAATTGATTTGACTGTTGATTAAGTCACCTTGGGTTCAAAAGGCTACTTACCATGCATAAATGCTCATTTTCAGCCTTCCTTTTGGGTGAGAAAATTTGTAAGACTTTATAGCCAATTAGACACAGTTCTAAGCACCACTCTATTTTTGCACATCAAAAAAAAAAAAGACTTTATGTTACCTCCAAAACAGGTTATAATGCTAGCTTCACAATCTTTCTCAAATACAGAATTATAGGTAATTGATTATGTTTAAAACCCAAGGGTCTAAAAGTACATCTTAATAAGCTGGACTACTACTTCAGCAATATTTCCATTGCTCAAGAAAATGACTTATTAAGAAATCATATCACATATGTTACAGCTGTTCAAATGCAATAGACAGCATGTTAGCTTGCAAACACAAATGCCAGAGATTAAGTAGTGCACATATGTATTATAAACAACTTTCCATTTTTCAGTTATAAAATAGGGTTGGGCACAAGGCTGCCAACAAGACCTTTCTCTGTAACAAAAAAGAACGTGTTTGTGGTTTTTGTTTGTTTTAAAGAGCAGGGGTGTCTCTGGAGAAAGCAGTAATATGTATTAGAATACTGGGCTAGCAGTTATTAAATGCAATTTAGAGCCAATCCCTGACTTTTCAGTGCCATGCTTAATATAATGCAAGAAACTTTTACTATTCATTTTCCGCCAGAGGCATTCTGGGCACTTTAGACACAAAGATGACTAAGATCTGTTTCCTGCCCTCAAGGAGTTCATAGTCTCATAGAAGGAAAATGATTACAAGCACTAGGCGGAAAAGGGTGGTTTCAAGCAACCCTAAGGAAAATTTAGGATAACAGATAGTAACTATATTCTACTGTATATAATTTCCATCAAAAATTAGTCACTTATAATCTACTACTTGGCTCAAATAAGATCATGTACAAGAAATACACTTTGTAAACTACAAATCACTATATACATGTCTCTTAATATACTCACCTACACTTTAAGTAACTGTGAGTACCAAAATAGAGTACTACTGCTATTTCCTGACACATTAATAATATGGCTACCATTCAAGAACACACAGACATACAAACCAAAGTACCATGATGAAAATTTGAAATTCACTTATATTCAAAGACATAGTGCCTACCTAATAAAGGAAAATAAAGGCACATTTTTGCTTGTTTCTACCTTTCACTGAATAATTGTAAACCTCCACATTCAGTTTAATCATATGAAGACAAAGAAAAGCTCAGCCTAATTTCTCTACTTTCCCTCTACAACTTGAAATGCAAAGAATCTAAATTATTTTCAGCACACTGTCCTACTCCAGAGTAATCTGGTTGTTGTTTTGTTTTTTGAGACCATGTCTCACTCTGTCACCCAGGCTGGAGTGCGGTGTCGTGACCACGGCTCACTGAAGCCTTGACTTCCCAGGCTCCAGCAATCCTCCCACCTCAGCCTCCTGAGTAGCTGGGACCACGGGTGCATGCCACTATACCCAAATAATTTTTGTATTTTTTATAGAGATGGAGTTTCACCATGTTGCCCAGGCTTGTCTCGAACTGCTGAGCTCAGGCTGGTCTCAAACTGCTAAGCTCAAGCAAACCACCCACCCTGACTGAAAATTCAATTGTATAGATGCCATTTAGCTCACTCATCTGGCCTTACTGACTCCTTGATGTCATGCCTGGCCTTTGCCATTGGTTTCTTAGACTAGTGCAGCGGTAAAGATAATTGCTCAACTGATAAACAGAAATTTAGGTCAGCTATTAGGGGAATAGCTAAATACTTTGGAAAGCCATCCATGCCTCTTGGTATTATAATTCCCAAACCTCAATAAAGGCATATGGTTTGGCCAGTGTGAGTGCAAGTATAGGATAAATTGGACTGGATATCTTAAAACTGGAACTGTTCTGAGAAGCAAGGACATATAAGAAATGGCATGGTACAAGAGAAAGCAAAAGGGAGGGGAGACAGATTTGATGTTGAATCCTGGTTCTGTACTTTATCTTCTCAGTTAAGGTCTCAGATCAACATATTCATCCTAAATCCACTAATTAAAAATAAAACTGATTGAGGTCTAGTTATCTACAGTAAAATGCACCCATTTTAAAGCATATTTAGAAGAGTTTTTATATATCTATACAATCTTGTAACCACTAGTATAATTTTCAAATTATACAAAATTTCCATCACTTCTCAAAATTTCCTTATGCTTTCTAGTCAACTACTATACCTGATCCGAGGCAAACACCATGAAATTTGTATTTTCTCTTAGTTTGGAGCTTGTCCTTTTTTTTTTTTTTTTTTGAGACAGAGTCTCCTCTGTCATCCAGGCTTGAGTGTAGTGGTGCGATCTTGGCTCACTGCAATCTACACCTCCCGGGCTCAAGCGATTCTCCTGCCTCAGCCTCCTGAGTAGCTAGAACTACTATATTTTTAGTAGAGAGGGGATTTCACCATGTTGGCCAGGCTAGTCTTGAACTACTGACCTCAGGTGATCCGCCTGCCTTGGCCTCCCAAAGTGCTGGGATTACAGGTGTGAGCCACCGCGCCTGGCCTTGTTTTTATTTCTAATCCTGTCTTTTGAAAAGCAAAAGTTGCAAATTGTAATGAAGTCCAATTTATCCATTTTTTTTCCTCTTAGGAGCTTTTAGTGTCTCTCTCAGAAATTTTTTCCTATCCCAAGATTTTCTCCTATATTTTCTCCAACAAGTTTAATAGTTGTAGCTTTTACATTTAAGTCATCTCTGTTCTAAGATAAATTTGTGTGTGTGTGTATATATATATATATATATACACCAACACATGATCATGGTAGCTCATTCCATGTCTTAATTTTGTTAATTTCTCTCCAACTATTTGCCATTTTCAATGTACAGCTCTTATAAATATTTTATTAATGTATCCTAAAATATTTTATGTTTTTGGATAGAATTGTGAGTCATATAAATTTTTTAAAACCCATTTCAAAATGTTCTTTGCTATTACATTGTAACACAATTGATTTTTGTATATTGATTTCATGGCCCATGGCCTTGCTAATTTCACTTGTCACTTCTATTAGCTTTTTGGTGGATTATGTTGGATCTACCAAGAAACAAACTACTAAATATTTTGTAAAACAAAAAAAGTTTTATTTCCTCCTTTCTAATCTGCATGTGTTTTCTTTCCTCCTAACCTTACTGTACTAAGACTAGCTACAGCATAACATTGAATAGAACTTGCGAAAGTGAACATCCTTACATCATTTCCAATCTTAGAGTGAAAGTATTCCCCCATTAAATACGTTAGGTATTGCTTTTTCTTTTTCTTTTTCTTTTTTTTTGAGATGGAGTCACACTCTGTTGCTCAGGCTGGAGTGCAGTGGCGCAATCTCTGCTCACTGCAACCTCAAGCAATTCTCTGCCTCAGCCTCCTGAGTAGCTGAGATTACAGACGCCCGCCACCATGTCCGGCTAATTTTTTTGTATTTTTAGTAGAGACAGGGTTTCACCATCTTGGCCAGGTTGGTCTTGAACTCCTGACCTTGTGATCCACCCGCCCAGCCTAGCTATTGCTTTCTCTTTTCTTTTTTTTTTTTTTTTTTTTTTTTTTTGAGACGGAGTCTCGCTCTGTCGCCCAGGCTGAGTGCAGTGGCGCAATCTCGGCTCACTGCAAGCTCCGCCTCCTGGGTTCACGCCATTCTCCTGCCTCAGCCTCTCCGAGTAGCTGGGACTACAGGCGCCCGCCACCACGCCTGGCTAATTTTTTTTTGTATTTTTAGTAGAGACAGGGTTTCACCGTGGTCTCGATCTCCTGACCTCGTGATCCTCCCACCTCGGCCTCCCACAGTGCTGGGATTACAAGCGTGAGCCACCGCGCCCGGCCGCTATTGCTTTTTCATAGAGTCCTTCTATGAGGCTGGGGAAATTCTTCTCTATTCCCAGTTTGCTTAGTTTGCTTTTGCTTTGAAAAAAATTTATTTTTATGACTCATTTACATATATAAAATTCACCAATATTCCAGTTGCACAATATTCCAATAAGCACAAACACAATTCTAATACACACATTTCTACGACTCCCAAAAGTTTATTTGTGTCCCTGTTGGAGTCAGTCTCCTCCATTACTCAGCAACCCACTGACTGGATTTCTGTAAGTTATAGCTCTGGTTTTTCCACATTTCATAAATGTGGAATCACACAGTGATGTAGTCTTTATGCCTGTCATCATTAACTTAAGTGTTGTATCTATGAGTAGTTTGCTGCTTTTCATTTGGAGTAGCATTCCATTGTATAGATATATCACAATTTGCTTATCATTCACTAGATGATGGACATTTGGGTTGCATCTGGGTTTTGTCTACTATAAATAAAGCTCCAATAAAAATTCAAGTACAAATCTTTGTGAGAACATGTTTTCATTCCCCTTTGGCAAATATGTAAGAGTTGAGATTGTATGTTAAGTGTCTACTTAATTTTCTAAGCAGCTGCCACTGTTTTCCAGAGTGGCTACACTACTTTGCCTTCCTACCTTGCTGATAGATTTTTATCATGAATGTATGCTAAATTTTATTAAATGCTTTTCCAGGACCTATTCACCTGATTGTGTATGTTTTCTTAGTTTTGTTAATGAAATTAGTTACACTGGTTGATGTTCCAATGTTGCACCATCCATGTACTCCTGAGATAAATCCCAGTGATGATGCATAACCCTTTTTGTTCTTTTTTTTGTCTTCTTTTTCCCATCCTTCCCTCTTCTTTCTTTTTTAAGTAACAGCTTTGGCTGGGCACGGTGGCTAACGCCTGTAATCCCAGAACTTTGGGAGGCCGAGGCGGGTGGATCACAAGGTCAGGAGTTCAAGACCAGCCTGACCAACATGGTGAAACCCTGTCTCTACTAAAAATACAAAAATTAGCTGGGCATGGTGGCATGCACCTGTAGTCCCAGCTACTTGGGAGGCTGAGTCAGAAGAATCACTGGAACCCGGGAGGAGGAGGTTGCAGTGAGCCAAGATCATGCCACTGCACTCCAGCCTGGGTGACAGAGCAAGACTCAGGCTCAAAAAAAAAAAAGCAACAGCTTTGTTGTTATATGGTACCATACCATATAACATAAAATTCACCCTTTTAAAATGTATTATTCATGTACTATTCTTTTTACTTATTGTGAAATTCAATTTGGTAAAATGTGTTAAAATTTTTAACATGTATTTCATAAAGGATATTGGTCTGTAGCTTTTTGGGGTTTTTTTCCCCTATGTCTCAGATCAATTTTGGTATAAATGTAACCGCAGCCTCGTAAAATGAGTTGGAAAAGAATATGAAGAGGATTAGAATTAGTTTACCTTAAATATCTGGTAGTGTTTGGCAATGTAATAAGCTGGTCCTGAAGTTTTTGTTGTGGCAAGCTTTTTTTTTTTTTTTTTTGAGACAGAGTCTCAATCTGTCACCCAGGCTGGAATGCAGTCGTGCGATCTCGGCTCACTGCAAGCTCCGCCTCCTGGGTTCAGGCCATTCTCCTGCCCCAGCCTCCCAAGTAGCTGGGACTACAGGCGCCTGCCACCATGCCTGGCTAATTTTTTTTGTATTTTTAGTAGAGACAAGGTTTACCATGTTAGCCAGGATGGTCTCGATCTCCTGACCTTGTGATCCACCCGTTGTGGCAAGATTTTTAATTGCAAGTTCAATTTTTAAAATTATATTTGGGCTATTCTAGTTTTCTGTTTCTCTTTGATCAATTTGGTAATTTTAACCTTTCAAGCAACTTGTCCATTTCAGCCTACTGTTGCAGAATTTATTGGCCCAAAGTCATTCACATTTCCTTTTCATCTTTTAACTGTCTGTATGATTTGTAGTGATGTCCTCTCATCAATTACTGGCATTGTTAATTCGTATCTAGTCTCTTTTTTTCTTGATCAGTCTAGCTAGGAGTTTATCAGCTGATTTTTTTTTTTTTTTTTTGAGACTGGGTCTCACTCTGTCGCCAGGCTGGAGTACAGTGGCACCATCTCGGCTCACTGCAACCTCTGCCTCTGGGGTTCAAGCAATTCTCCTGCCTCAGCCTCCTGAGTAGCTGGGACTATAGGTGCGCACCATCATGCCCAGCTAATTTTTGTATTTTTAGTAGAGACGGAGTTTCACAATGTTGGCCAGGATGGTCTCGATCTCTTGATCCACCCACCTCAGCCTCCTAAAGTGCTGGGATTACAGGTGTGAGCCATCGCACCTGGCCTAATTGATCTTTTCAAGGAGTCAGCATTTGGTTTCAATAATTTTTCCTAATTTGTCTTTTATTTCATTGATTTTTTTTATCTTTACTATATCATTTAATCTACTTGGATTTAATTTGCTCTTCTTTTTCTATCTTCTTCAGGTAGATGATTATTTCATTGATATTGGACCTCCTTTTTAATATAAGCATTTAAACTATGAATTATCCTCTAAGCAATGTTTAACTGAATCCCACAAAGTTAATATGCTATGTTTTCATTTTCATTTAGTTTAAAATGTTACCAATCTTTTCTGATTTCTTCGACTCATGAATTTAAAAAAAAGTATGTTTTTTATTTCAAATATTTGAAGAGCTTCAGATACCACTGTGTTATTAATACGTAATTTAATTATGTTTGGTTAGTGATAATATTAATTACAATCATCTAATATGTATCGAGACAATAAATAAATATTTATGGCCCAGGTTATAGTCTATTTTTGTAAATGCATCATGCATACTTGAAAGGAATATGTATCCTGCTATTATTGGGTGAAGTGTCTACAAATTTAAATTAGGCAAAGTTGATTAATCATGTTGGCCAAATCTACATTCTTACCTATCATTTTTCTGTAAACCACTGAGAAAGGAAAATGAAATCTCTATCTGTGTGTCAGCTTTGGCTTTGTGTATTTTGAAACTGTTACCAGGCACATACACATTTAGGATCATTCTGTCTTCTTGATGAAATGACCTTTTAATTATTACAAAATCTCTCTTTAGTCTTGATAATATTCCTTGTTCTGGCCAGGCGCTGGGGCTCATGCTTGTAATCCTAGCATTTTGGGAGGCCAAGACAGGTGGATAGCCTGAGATCAGGAGTTCAACACCAGCCTGGGCAACATGGTGAAACCCCATCTCTACTGAAATACAAAAAATCAACCAGGTGTGGTGGCGGGTGCCTGTAATCCCAGCTACTCACGAGGCTGAGGCACGAGAATTGCTTGAACCCTGGAGGTGGAGGTTGCAGTGAGCCAAGATTGTGCCACTGCACTCCAGCCTGGGCAACGAAGTGACACTTTGCCTCAAAAAAAAAAAAAAAGAAAAAAAAAATCCTTGTTCTGTATCTTTTCTGATGTCACATAGTCATCCCAAATTTCTTATGTTTAGTGTTTGGATGGCAAATATTTTTATGCTTGTTTAGTGGAAGAATGTTAAAAGTAGATCAACGTATCGTTTTCATTTAAAATAAATTCTTGGGCCAGGTACGGTGGCTCACACCTGTAATCCCAGCACTTTGGGAGGTCGAGGTGGGGGGATCACAAAGTCAGGAGTTTGAGACCAGCTTGGCCAATACGGTGAAACCCCGTCTCTACTAAAAATACAAAAATTAGCCAGGCATAAGGGCATATGCCTGTAATCCCAGCTACTCAGGAGGCTGAGGCAGAAGAGTCACTTGAACCCGGGAAGCAGAGGTTGCAGTGAGCCGAGATCACGCCACTGCACTCCAGCCTGGGCGACAGAGTGAGACTCCATCTAAAAAAATAATAATAATAAAATAAAATGAAATTCTTGTAGTCAGTTGAATCTTGTTTTTTAAAGTTCATTTTTAATAATCTTTTCCTTTTAATGTAAGTAATTTGTACTTACTGTAATTATCAATATGGTTGGATTTAAACCATATTGCTGTTTTTATTTATCCCATCTGTTCTCTGTTCCCTTTTTTTCTGTTTTCTTTTTTGTTGTTGTTGTTTGAGACAGAGTCTCATTCTGTCGCCCAGGTTAGAGTTCAACGGCACGATCTTGACTCCCTGCAACCTCTGCCTCCCAGGTTCAAGTGATTTTCCTGCCTCAGCTTCCCAAGTAGCTGGGATTACAGGCACCTGCCATCATGCCTGGCTAATTTTTGTAGAGACAGGGTTTTGCCATGTTGGCCAGGCTGGTCTTGAACTCCTGACCTCAGGTGATCCGCCCGCCTCGGCCTCCCAAAGTACTGGGATTACAAGCATGAGCCACCACGCCTGGCCTTTTTTCTGTTTTATTTGTACTTTTTTCAGCATTGCGTTTTATTTCTTTTAATGGATTTTTAGCTAGATTTCTTTTTCTTTCTTTCTTTAGTGGCTGCTCTAAGGTTTATAACATGCATTATTAACCTAACAGATTACCTTTGATTAACAGTACACAACTTCATTTATAATGTAGGATCACTAATGGTACACTTCAATTCTGTTTTTTTTATGCTACTGTTGTTAAACATTTTAATTCTACATTATGTTAAAAATTCCATATTGCTTATTAATTTTTTTCCTAAAATTTATCCTTTAATGGGAACAGTTTCTATTGCTGTATCTTTAAGTTCACTGATCTTTTCTTGGGCATTGTCTAAGCTGTTATTTATCCCATCCAGTAAAATTCGTACTTCAGATAGATACTATATTACTTATCTCTAGAAGTGTTACTTTGTTCTTTTAAAAAATTTTTTTCTTTTATTTGAGACACAGTCTCACTCTGTCGCCCAGGCTAGAGTGCAGTGATACGATCTCAGCTCACAGCAACCTCCGCCTCCCAGATTCAAGCGGTTCTCCTGCCTCAGTGTCCTGAGTAGTTGGGATTACAAGCATGCACCACTATGCCTGGCTAATTTTTGCAGTTTTAGTAGAGCTGGGGTTTCGCCATGTTGGCCAGGCTGGTCTCAAACTCCAGAGCTCAAGTGATCCTCCCGCCTCAGCTTCCCAAAGTGCTGGGATTACAGGCAAGAGCCATCACTGTCCCCACTCCCACCCTGCCATGATACTTTGTTCTCTTTTATACATTTTATTATTTCCTGTTATGTTTTCACTTAAGTCCTTGAGCACTTTCATAGCATTTATGAAAGCTACTTTAAAGTCCATGTCTGCCAATTTCATTATCTAAGTAACTTCCACGTCTGTTTCTTTTGACTGACTTCTTTTCTGGTTATGCGTCAGATTTTCCTGCTTGTTCGTATGTGCAGTAACTTTTAATTGGATGCTGGACTTTGTTTTTAGAGGCAGTTACCTATTAATCAGCTTATTCCTTATTGAGGCTTGTTTTTAAGCTTTTAAAAAGTCCTAGAGTAGCCTTCATTCTACGGCCAATTTATCCACTCCACTAAGGTGTTAACTCTTCTGAAGATAGCTACTGAATGCCCTGTGTATTCACTGAGGTGTCTCTACAATGTGTAGTTGGAAGAAACTTGAAGCAGTTTTAGTTTTGTGTAAACTCTGGGGATTGTTTACCTTACAGCTCCAGTTAACTGTTCTTTTTCCTAACAATTTCTCTTTGCTTAGCCTCCTGGATTTTCAGCCTATGCATGCACAAAAACTGGTATTCAGCTAAAGACTTGGGGAATCCTATGCAGATTTCTGGAGATTTTTCTCTGCTGGAAGTCTGCTTTGCAAAATCTAGCTGCTGGAGCCTCCCAAAACTCCAATCTCTGTCCCTTCAACTCAGCGAAATTACCAAGTTCTGTTTTACTTTCCCTTTCCTGCTATGGGATCCAGAAGTTGCCTCCAGGCAGAATTTAAGACTCTCACAGGACTCTTGTTTCCTTCTTCAGAGTCCTGTTGGCTAATATCTGAAAACAGTTGTTTCATGTATTTTATCCTGTCTTGTAGTTGTTTACAGAGAGGGGGAAAATCCCAAAGCAGTTATCCCTTCATGGGCAGAAGCAGCAGTCTACAGGTTTGGGATTTTAATAAACTGAAATCAAGACCCACAGCATCAGGTCTTAGTGCTTGTAAGTTTCCAATTGGGGGCTGTCTTGCTTCCATGTGTTCTTCCTCATATTTACTGAGCAAACATTTCCCTTGAGTGCTTCATCCACACTCCCAAACTTCTCACTCTTGTTCAGAATAGAATTCATTTCACAACTTTTCTTTTCTTTTAAACCCAAACTTTCTTCTACTGCTTTCAAAGCTGTTCTTTTCATCTGTTTAGTCTTTGCCTGTGTTATTTGCTAAAGACTCTATATGTTGACAAGGGCAATGAACCCTCTGAAGCTACTGAGTCTCACCACCATCAGAAGCAACATTATCCATGACCTTCCCAAATAAAGAAAAAGTCAGTGAAAATGTCCAAAGATTGCCTGAATCTGTCTGCCCTAGGACAGGCTAACAAAGTAATTTAAATAGCATAAGATGACCCTGAAGCTATTCAAAGAATGCTTCTGATCCTGCATGTGTATGCAATATAAAGAAGGTGCTTACTCAAGGGAAAGAGAGTTAATGTTTGTTGAATGCCTACTAAATGCCAGACATTACACCAGGGGTTGGCAAACTTTCTCCGCAAAGGGCCAGACAGTAGATATTTCAGGTTTTGTGGGCCATATGGTCTTTGTCTGCAACTATACATCCCTGCTTATAGTGTGACAGCAGCTGTGGCACAGTACATTAAGAAATCAGTGTGGCCAGGTGCTATGGCTCATGCCTAAAATCCCAGCATTTTGGGAGGCCGAAGGCAGGGAGAACCTGAGGTCAGGAATTTGAGACCAGCCAGGCCAACATGGCGAAACCCCGTCTCTACTAAAAATACAAAAATTAGCCGGGCGTGGTGGCACCTGCCTGTAGTCCCAGCTACTCTACTCAGGAGGCTGAGACAGGAGAATCTCTTGAACCCAGGAGGCGGAGGTTGCGGTGAGCTGAGATCGCACCACTGCACTCCAGCCTGGGGGACAGAGTGAGACTCCATCTAAAAAAAGGAAAAAAAAAAAGAAATCGGTGTGAATGTGTCCCAAGAAAATATTATTGACAAAAACAGATGCTGAGTGAGATTTGGGCTCACAGTCATAACTGTCAACCCCTGCATTATATTATGTGCTTTACATATTAGATATAATCATATGAAACTTCTAATCTGCAACCATTTTTGTCCCTAAAAAATGGCAACTTCATATGGTCCCACCTAATAATATGTTAACTCATGTAAGCTTCACAATAGGTTTTCAAGTGTGTTAATATCATCTCCATTTTGTAGATAAAGAAACTGAAGCTCAAACATTAAGTAACATCTAAATAATAGTAATGTTAGGATTCAACAAACTTGGACTGTTCTGCTCACTTGCATTCTCCCCCACGTCCATTTCCTCTGCCTCCCACCCATACATATATATACACCCATACATTGGTAAAAATCGGTTCACAATGTAGGTCTGCACACTCCTAAATCTGTTATTCTACTTGCTGCTATAAAATGCTTAGTTTTGATAATTTAATTTTTATTAGAAATAAATGATTCTCAAAATGTTTATCCAGTTACTATACTCACACAAATCAATCCTTTAGTTGTTTATTGCCATAGATGTCAACTTTGTGGAGCACTGAACAATTTAAATAAATGAATGCAATTTAAATAAATGCATAAAACACTCTGTTTGATATAAATGTGAAGACATTTCTTACTTCCAATGCTTATAATTTACAAAAGGAGGAATATAAGTATACAAATTAAAACGTAATCAAATGTCCCTTTCTTTGAGAAGTCATTTTTTCACTACCACTAACTGTTAGCAAAATTGGTTGTTCCCTCTTCTATGATCCCATTGCATTTATATACTTCAGTTGTCACTGTTTATATATGTCTCCCACTAAACTCATCAATCTCTGAGAAGCAAGATCTTATCACTGCAACGTTAAGGGCCAGCACAGTTACTGGCCTGTAAGAGTTGTTAAAGCGAACTAAATATGATCTGAGAAGGACTCTGTGTTTCTTCTTCTTTCTTTTGAGACATTGTCTCGCTCTGCCACCCAGGCTGGAGTGCAGTGGCACACTCTTAGCTCACTGCAACCTCCGCCTCCCAGGTTCAAGCAATTCCTGTGTCTCAGCCTCCTGAGTATCTGGGATCACATGTGTAAGCCACCACGCCCGGTTAATTTTTTTGTATTTTTAGTAGAGACAGGGTTTCGCCATGTTGGCCAGGCTGGTCCCAAACTCCTGGTCTCAAGCAATCCACCTGCCTTGGCCTCCCAAACCGCTCGGAGTACAGGCATGAGCCACCATGTCCAGCCTAGGGCTGCGTACTTCCACATTTGGGTCCTGATGGAGGAAGCTTAACCTAACTTAATAGGTAGACAAGACTGAAAACCAAACTTATGAGTATATGCCTATAATAATAGTTGAGTCTTGGCCAATCTCAGCAGCCATTCTTCAACCACTGATATACTGCTGAATGTTCTGTTTCCAAATAAGGCAAACGCCAACCTGTAACCAATACAGCTGTTTCTGTACCTTGCTTCTTTCTGTATGTCACTTTCCTTTTTTTGTCTATAAATTTGTTCTAACCACGAGGCATTCCTGGAGTCTCTCTGAATCTGCTATGATTCTGGGGGCTGCCAATTTGCGAATCATTTTTTTTTCTTGTTCAATTAAACTCCGTTAAATTTAATTTGTCTGAAGTTTTCTTTTAACAGAGTTGTTCCACAAATGTCAAGTGAATGAATAGATAGATTAAAACAAAAATAAAACACAATAATAGCCCAAAGTCAACCATGTTAAGGCATTCTTTCTAGTACATACTACTTCAATCTTCAAAATAAATGTAGCAGTAACTATTCTTGTAACTACTGACTCTTTACTCTTCACAATAACTCTATGAGTTATTGTTCGACAGTTACAGAGACTGAGATCCATAGTAGTTGCTTGTGGTGACCAGATGAAGCCAGAGAGGAGGAAGGAAGGGAGAAATGAAGGAAACAAATAACAAAATAAGAAAAAAGTGAAAAAACTTAAGTAGAAGAAGAGAACTATAAGTGAATTTCTAAGAGGGTTGGAGAAGGCAGCATGGGAAGAAGGGCATAGGCAGGGTTTCTTAAAGAAAGGTCTTGGCTGGGCACGGTGGCTCACGCCTCTAATCCTGGCACTTTGGGAGGCCGAGGCAGGTGGATAACCTGAGGTCAGGAGTTAGAGACCAGCCTGGCCGACATAGTGAAACCCTGTCTCTACTAATAATACAAAAATTAGCTGGGCATGGTGGCACACGCCTGTAATCCCAGCTATCGGGAGGCTGAGGCAGAAGAATTGCTCGAACCCAGGAGACAGACGTTGCAGTGAGCTGAGATCGCGCCATTGCACTCCAGCCTGGGTGACAAGAGTGAAACTCCATCTCAAAACAAAACAAAACAAAACAAAAAGGTCTTCAAGGAAGGAGATAATTGTTGTAGGTATTCTAGGTGGAAGGAAGAGTATGATTAAATGACAGGGTGGGAGAGTACCAAGTATATTCGAAAAATAGTAAGTATTTAGCTAAAGCTGAGACACATATGGTGTAATATTCAATCATTCATTCAACAAATATTTATCAAGTATTTACTCAGAGCCTGTATGGGAAAATAAACCTGGAAGGGAAGTTTCAGACTAAAGAATGAAGGGTTTTGAATGCCAGCATAAAAATCTGTACATAAACGAGCCATTGAAAATAAGTAAGCAAGGCTGAATGTGATTCATGTTGTACTTCTATTTAGAAATATTAACTTCGGCTGGGCGTGGTGGCTCATGCCTGTAATCCCGGCACTTTGGGAAGCCGAGGCAGGCAGATCACCTGAGGTCGGGAGTTTAAGACCAGCCTGACCAACATGGAGAAGACCCGGCTCTACTAAAAATATAAAATCAGCTGGGTGTGGTGGTGCATGCCTGTAATCCCAGCTACTCGGGAAGCTGAGGCTGGAGAATAGCTTGAACCTGGGAGGCGGAGGTTGCGGTGAGCCAAGATCGTGCCATTGCACTCCAGCCTGGGTAACAAGAGTGAAACTCCATCTCAAAAGTTAGGGGGCCTGGCCCTAATTGTTTGTATCTTTAGTAGAGACAGGGTTTCAACATGTTAGCCAGGCTGGTCTCGAACTCCTGACCTCGTGATCCGTCTGCCTTGGCCTCCCAAAGTGCTGGGATTACAGGTGTGAGCCACTGTGCCCAGCCTTCAGATTCATTTCTATTTAAGAGTGGGGTGGGGAGAGGGCGGTGTGCAGTTTTTATTTTATGTATTTATTCATTTTAATTTTTTTTTTTTTAGACAGAGTTTTGCTCGTTGCCCAGGCTGGAGTGCAATAGCACAATCTCTCACTGCAACCTCCGCCTCCCGGGTTCAAGCAATTCTCTTGCCTCAGCCTCACAAGTAGCTGGGATTACAGGCATGCGCCACACACCTGGCTAATTTTGTATTTTCAGTAGAGACAGCGTTTCTCCATGTTGGTCAGGATGGTCTTGAACTCCTGACCTCCGGTGATCCACCCATCTTGGCCTCCCAAAGTGCTGGATTACAGGTGTGAGCCATTGTGCCCGGCTCCTTTTATTTTATATAAAAGCCACTGTGTAATGGTTTTACTTGTAAGTTATCTCACATTCTCAATGTGAAAATATTTAATAACTAGCTTTCTGAATCCTAACACATGCGCAAAGAGCTTTGATTCTAAAATGCCTAGTTTCTCAATTCTGAGTGAATATTTTGTGGCCAATGACAGAAATACAGAAGACCATTAGTAATCACAAAAGAAAAGTCTGGGCATGGTGCCTCATGCCTGTAATCCCAGCACTTTGGCAGGCCGAGGCAGGTGGATCACAAGGTCAGGAGTTCAAGACCAGCCTGGCCAACTTATGAAACCGCGTCTCTACTAAAACTACAAAAAAAAAAAAAAAAAAAAAAATAGCTGGGTATGATGACACGCGCCTGTAGTCCTAGCTACTTGGGAGGCTGAGGAGGGACAATCGCTTGAATCCAGGAGGTGGAGGTGTTGCAGTGAGCCAAGACCATGCCATTGCATTCTAGCCTGGGGGTGACAGAGTGAGACTCCATCAAAAAAAAAAAAAAAAAAAAAAAAGAAAGAAAGAGAGAGAGAGAGAAAAGCACAAGAATAAAGTATTAAGCTGGGCATGGTGGCTCATGCCTGTAATCCCAGCACTTTAGGAGGCCGAGGTGGACGGATCACCTGAGGTCGGGAGTTCGAGACCAGCCTGACCAACATGGAGAAACCCCGTCTCTACTAAAAATACAAAATTAGCCAAGCACGGTGGTGCATGCCTACAATCCCAGCTACTCGGGAGGCTGAGGCAGGAGAATTGTTTGAATCCAGAAGGCAGAGGTTGCAGTGAGCCGAGATCACACCATTGCACTCCAGCCTGTGCAACAAGAGCGAAACTCTGTCTCAAAAAAAAAAAAAAAAAAAAAGTAATAAAACTGAAAGAGTTGGCAGGGCACAGTGGCTTATGCTTATAATCCCAGTGCTTTGGGAGGCCGAGGCGAGTGGATCACTTGAGGCCAAGAGTTCAAGACCAGCCTGGCCAACACGGCGAAACCCTGTCTCTATTAAAAACACAAAAATTAGCTGGGCATGGTGGTACATGCCTGTAATCCCAACTACTCGGGATGCTGAGGCATAAGAATCACTTGAACCTGGGAGGCAGAGGTTGCAGTCAGCTGAGATCTCGCCACCGCACTCCACCCTGGGTGACAGAGCAAGACTCTGTCTCAAAAAAATATATAAACAAAAGTAAAAACAAACAAAAAACTGAAAGGGTTTTCTTTGTATAAGCATTATTAAATCCAGGAATTTAAAAAGAACTACATGTATTCATATTGTCTGCATTGTAATAAGGTGTCTAAACATAATTCACAGTGTTAAAATTATTTCTCCTATCTAGAAACCAAGAGCTTCCTTGTTAAAGTGTAAAATGAGATTTTGCCTGCTTGTAACTCCTTGTTCTCAAAGCTGAACTGTCACAGCATGAAAACATTTTCCTACTGGTGAAGCTTTAGATACCTATTTCCCTGATCAAAGAGTACAAAAGGAACAGAGTTACTGACAATTCATACAGTATCCCACACCCTATTCCAGTACGACCACAAGCAAAGAAAATACATTAACTCTGAAGGGAGATGGGCAACAATGTTGTAAATGATTATTGACTTCACTGAGTGGCCTGAAAATGCCCACGACTGAAGTCTATTAGGTTCATAAGAGACTCATGATTATAAAAGAATTGATTACAAGAGGTCTATTTCTTTGTCCTGTTGGGTGAGTCAAAGGTTAATGAGAAGTATACTGAACAAAACATCTCTTGTGTTACTGCAAAGTATTTCTCATGCAGGATAAAAATGTAAGCGAAAAAGTATTTTAATCTAGTTAATTAAATTCTTTTTTAAAAAAATAGCTTCACTGAGGCATAATTTATATGCCATAAAATTCACTCATTTTAAATGTTCAATTGCCAGGCACAGTGGCTCACGCCTGTAATCCCAGCACTTTGGGAGGCCGAGGCGGGTGGATCACGAGGTCAGGAGATCCAGACCATGGTGAAACCCCGTCTCTACTAAAAATACAAAAAACTAGCTGGGCGCGGTGGCAGGCGCCTGTAGTCCCAGCTACTCGGGAGGCTGAGGCAGGAGAATGGCGTGAACCCGGGAGGCGGAGCTTGCAGGGAGCCGAGATCATGCCACTGCACTCCAGCCTGGGCGACAGCGAGACTCCGTCTCAAAAAAAAAAAAAAAAAGTTCAATTATTTTTTAAAACTTTGGAGATGTGCAACCTTTTCCACAATCTAATTTTTAGAACACTTTCATCACTCCAAATCCATTAATTTCTTGATCTATGGTATTTTCATAAATTCATAGAATCCAATGATATCTAAGGCTACTGTTTATTTAAAGCGACACAAATTTCTTCAACTGAGCAATAAAAGTACAAAATGACCTCACTTTTAATGACCTTTATAACCAATCCTCTACTCTGGCACGAGGAAGCAAATGTTCAGGTGCTTTCTCTGAAAGTTAAACCATTCTAAGTATTAAGTTATGGCACACTGTCTTGGAAAGAAATTAATTATATTTTTGTTGGTAACACATTTCAGGCTGTTTACACAGCTGACATTTCTCAGCTGTACCCAATTCATGCCCTAAGCTGTGAGGACGATTTTGTTTTGTAGCAGATGCCTCCACTTGAATGATTTAAGTAAGTATAAAAACACCACTGCCTGCAACAAATATAGACTACAAGTACCAGTTTTATGAGTTTTTATACTGCTAATGAAAAAGGTTTTACGACATTATTTGGCTAGGATCTCCTCAGAATACCGGTTATAAGCCATTTTGGGCTAAATTCAAGCACTGGAGCTAGTGAATCTGCTGTGGCATCAGTTAAAAGCAGCCTGGCCCTGAACATCTTTGTTGTATCAAATCATGCAAGCTCAAGGCAACATCCTGCCAATGCGGCAACATTTGCTCTGGGGAGGTGTGGGCAGGCACCACTTCACAGGTTCTGGGACAAGGTGCAAATGGGAATAATGAGGCTAAAAGAATCAAGCCTCTTAATAGGGATTTCCTCTTGTGTTTGCTGTGACTTAAGAGCACCAAGTAGTATTACAGTCTTGGAAACAAACAGTTTTAGCTGCTTTCCATATTTTCCTATAGTAATTAGACTGCATGACGACTCTTTGGCAAAAAATTAAATGTTATAAAAACCATTAAAACATGGGTCTCATAAAAGCCCATGCCAACTCAATTCAATGAATTAGCACCTAAAATGTATACGGCACTATTTTGCAGGCAGAAGAACTGATCATATTTCATCGACTTTGCCTATCATTCTTGGAACTTGTACCTGATAAGCCAATTTCAGTCTGGTTTCTACAAGGGTGGGGTGCAAAAGCAGTTGGCTTTTCCAACACTGTGAAGCCCCACATTTCCAGAGTTTCTCTATTATCTTATGTCCCTGCTCTTAAACAATTATTTTTGCTTTAAACTTATTATGAAAATGTTCAAACATATACAAAAGTTGAGAGAACAGTATAATAAACCCAATATACGTATCACCCAGATTCAACAATGATTGATAGATGCCTAATCTAAATTAGCTCTATCCTCACTCACTCTGCCACGCGTAGGTTATTCTGAAGCAAGTCTCAGACATCATTTCTTTAAACCAGCCAATTCTTGCCTGTAATTGTAATCTGTAATTATAATAACTTTTTTTGCAGTTATCTTAATTATAATGTCGACTCATTTACTGAGTGTCTACTATGAGCCAGGTACTGTATTTATATTATAACTTATCCTCATAATAGTTCTGCAAATTAGTGAGAAAATTAAAGCTCAGAGAATTTAATGATATGCTCAGGTCTTAATTATTTTCTTCTATTAATATTACTATTTCTTGTAACAAGTTCTTAGACAATACTAAGAACATTTCTGTTTTCTTCATGCCTCCTCAGGTAAACAGTAGACCATCACGTATGAACATTATTCTTTTATTTTTGTAAAAAAAAAGGTAGCACATTTTCTATCAAATTTCTCACTCAAGCAAGAAAAACAACAACAAAAAAAAACACAAGAAAACCACAAACGCATCCCTATCCTTAGCCATAGATGACCAGCCAATAATTCTAATTATATACCATAACATCAATGCTAAAATCAGTTTTTCAGAAACAAATTTAAGCACCTAAACATAAAGATTTTTTTTTTCTGGAAGTGTTTATTAAAAATAAACGGGCTTTTGTTTTTGTTTTTCAGATGGAGTTTTGCTCTTATTGCCCAGTGGAGTGCAATGGCGCAATCTTGGCTCACTGCAACCTCCCCTTCCCAGGTTCAAGTGATCCTCCTGCTTTATTTAGCCCCCCAAGTAGCTGGGATTAAAGTCATAAGCCACCACGCCCAGCTAATTTTGTATTTTTAGTAGAGACAGGGTTTCACCTTGTTGGCCAGGCTGGTTTCAAACTCCTGACCTCGGCCAGGCACGGTGGCTCATGCCTGTAATCTCAGCACTTCGGGAGGCTGAGGCAGGCAGGTCACCTGAGGTCAGGAGTTCAAGACCAGCCTGGCCTACTTGGTGAAACGTTGTCCTTATTAAACATACAAAAATTACCCGGGTGTGGCGGCAGGCACCTATAATCCCAGCTACTTGGGAGGCTGAGGCTGAAGAATCGCTTGAACCCAGGAGGTGGAGGTTGCAATGAGCCAAGATTGTGTCATTGTACTCCAGACTGGGCGAAAGAGCAAGATTCCATCTCAAAAATAAATAAATAAACAAAGAAACTCCTGACCTCAGGCGATCCACCGGTGTCAGCCTCCCAAAGTGCTGGGATTACAGGTGTGAGCCACCGTGCCTGACCAAAAATAAAGGTTTTGCTATTTTCTGATTATTAAAGTTTCTGATTTTTAAAATTTCATAATCCACAAAGCATGTTCCAAAGGCATAGTGTTTACATTGTAATTAGATTCAAGTAGCATCTACCTAAATTGTCTTACAACTTTTCTGTCTTCCACAAAGAATTCTTTTATATTAAAACATATAGTGGTGATGCTGGAAGAGGAATGAACTGTAGTTATTATCCAGGCAGAAACATAATATTTACTAGAAAATATTAAAAGATAATTCAGGCCGGGCGCGGTGGCTCAAGCCTGTAATCCTAGCACTTTGGGAGGCCGAGGTGGGCAGATCACGAGGTCAGGAGTTCGAGACCATCCTGGCCAACATAGTGAAACCCTGTCTCTACTAAAAATACAAAAAAATTAGCCGGGCGTGGTGGCGGGCGCCTGTAGTCCCAGCTACTCGGGAGGCTGAGGCAGGAGAATGGCGTGAACCCGGGAGGCGGAGCTTGCAGTGAGCCGAGATGGTGCCACTGCACTCCAGCCTGGGGGACAGAGCCAGACTCTGACTCAAAAAAAAAAAAAAAAAAAAGATAATTCAATTCCTAGGCATAATCATTATTTCAGTATTGATCATTACAACATGTTTACAAAGTCCCAATTTCTTTTTAGCCCAGTTTATTTTAAAAATTAGATGTAACTTGAGATTTCCAGAAACATTCTCATTTTTACTTTTACTTTTTAAAAAAACTTAGGTATCTGGTTAGAACAAGCAAGTTTATGGGGAAAAGTGGCCAAAACTGAATTTCAGATGGCCTCCTTATATAAAGAAATATACTCTCACAGAAAACAACAATGAGTGGAAATGGCAGAGATAGGAAAGGCTTCAAACATTTACAATAGGGAAATCATTATAAAATATATAATAAGGGTAAAAATGACAGACTATTTTCTTACAGCTTCTTATGGTAGCAAAATTTACGGGTATGTTTGAGATTAAAGAGCTATTAATGTTAACTATAAAAATTAACTTTTTAAATATCAGTTTACTATGAAAAAGGTAGTTTTAAAATTAAATATAATGATTAGCTTGATTTTGAATTACCTGTAATTTAGGAAAGAAAATGTTTTTGCCTTGAATATTTCATTAGTAGTAATATATTCTTCTCATCAAGAAAAAAACTAAGTCAAAGTCAATCCAGCAGCATCAAATTCTTGCATTGATACTGTAACATTACCAACAGAATGCTGACCTGCTTGGCTTGTGATATCTGTTCTAAAAGTGAACTCAGATTATTACAACTTCTCTTACTTTCACACTGCTTGGTTTAGATAACTATTTCTTTTTTTGGGGGGGGGATGGAGTTTCGCTTTTGTCGCCCAGGCTGGAGTGCAATGGCGCAATCTCAGCTCACTGCAACCTTCACCTCCCAGGTTCAAGTGATTCTCTTACCTCAACCTCCTGAGTAGTGGGATTAGAGGCGCCCACCATGATGCCCAGCTAATTTTTGTGTTTTCAATAGAGATAGAGTTTCACCATGTTGGCCAGGTTGGTCTCAAACTCCTGACCTCAGGTGATCCACTCGCCTCAGCCTCCCAAAGTGCTGGGATTACAGGAGTGAGCCACTGTGCCTGGCTAGATAATTCTTTCAATGGAAGACTCAAAGCATTTGATTGTGCTTATTATCAAAGCCAATTAGACTGAAAGTGGCAAAAGAGAAAGGAGGATATAAAACTGAAAATTTGACTGTCACTTACTGAGTCGTCTGTAGCAGAAGTTGGCCAGCCCTCCCATAATTGGTGGCGAACGGGGATACTTGTAAGGTCATACACATTTCTCTTTACCTATGAAAAGAAAGAAACAGGACAATTAAAACAGAATTTTCACATGACTTATAGTTTCCAATCAATTTATGAGACACACAGTGTATTTCCTGTTTTCTTCTAGATTCAAAACAAGAATTTGAAACTATGAAAACCCACGTCAAAAAATTTTGTAAAAAAGAACAAAACCAAATTTAAAAGCAGATTCTCAATGAAGACTAGATGAAATAAGAGTTAAGAAACATCCTTCCTCTCTTGTTTTCAACTCCTGGCTGACTTCATTTCTTTTCAGTCAAGAAACTTCAGGCACCCAGTTCACTAAGGGCAAAGTACAATTATACATTTTTATAATTTATTTAATCATTAAAATGCACAATGATTCAAAACAAAAAACATACATTTCAAGTTTCTATGTGGAATAGTGAAGGGTAGTGGGGTTTTATTGCAGGGCAAGGGGGGCAGGGGAGGAAAAACCTAAAATTGTCTTTATATTTTTATGTAAGTTTCAAAGATACAGAAACTTATTATTAAAGTAGCACAGGGCCGGGGATGGTGGCTCACACCTGTAATCCCAGGACTTTGGGAGGCCAAGGCAGGTGGATCACCTGAGGTCAGGAGTTCGAGACCAGTCTGGCCAACACGGTGAAACCCCATCTTTACTAAAAATACAAAAAATTAGCCAGGCATGGTGGCAGTGCCTATAATCCCAGCTACTTGGGAGGCTGAGGCAGGAGAATCGTTTGCATCCGGGAGGCGGAAGTGGCGGCGAGCTGAGAGCACGCCACTGCACTCCAGCCTGGGCAACAGAGTGAGACTCCATCTCCCTACCACCGACCAAAAAAAAAAAAAAAAAAAAGTAGCACGCGTTATTTTTTTGAAATCAATCCAAATTAAAAACATTTCGTGTAATATTTACTAACATCAGAGCTATAGGCCCTTCCTGAAAATTAAACACAAAAAATGCGTTAAAGATGAGAAACTATTTTTCCCAACGTGTAACATTATACCTTTTACTTTGAAAGGAAAGGAGGTAAACTTATCAGAATAAAGTGTTGGAAGGTTAAACCCTACGTCGGCCAGTAATTAAGAAGTGTTGGCTAGGCATGGTGGCTCACGCCTGTAATCCTAGCACTTTGGGAAGCCCAGGTGGGCAGATCACTTGAGGTCAGGATTTCAAGACCAGCCTGGCCAACATGGCGAAACCTTGTCTCTATGAAAAATACAAAAATTAGCCAGGTGTGGTGGCACGTGCTTGTAATCCCAGCTACTCAGGAAGCTGAGGCAGGAGAATGGCTTGAACCCAGGAGGCAGAGGTTGCAGTGAGCTGAGATCGTACCACTGCACTCCAGCCTGGGCAACAGTGCGAGACTCTGTCTCAAAATAAAATAATAAAAATAAAAATAAAATAAAAGAAGTGTTACTAGGCGTGGTGGTTCACATCTGTAATCCCAGCATTTTAGGAGGTCAAGGTATGAGGATCACTTGAGCTCAGGAGTTCAAGATGAGCCTGGGCAACATAGTGAGACCCCATTTCTACTAAAAAATAACAAAATTAGCTGGGCGTGGTGGCTCATGCCTATAGTCCCCACTACACAGGAAGCTGAGGAGGGAGGATTCCTTGAGTCCAGGAAGTTGAGGATACACTGAGCCATGATCACGCCACTGCACTCCCACCTGGCAGACAGAGTGAGACCCTGTCTCAAAAAAAAGAAAAAAGCAGTATGTCTCTCTTCAGGTTTTTTTTTTTCTATTTTAGTTTTTATTCACAAATAAATTAACGAATCATAATAATGGAGAGATTATCCATTTTAACTAATTCTTCAAGTTAATTATGGCATTATTATCCTACTGTATCAAATGAAGTTAGGATTGAAATGCTCCCCATCATATGTTCTGTGTTAAGACTTGAGGCCTGGCATGGTGTCTCATGCCTGTAATTCCAACCCTTTGGGAGGCCAAGCTGGGAAGATCAGTTGAGCCCAGCAGATAGAGGCAGCAATGAGCCATGACTGTGCCACTGAACTCGGGGTGACACAGTGAGACCCTGTCTCAAAAAACAAAACAAAACCCAAAGACTTCAATAGGCTTCTTCATACTTCAACAAGCATCATGCATTTATGTTTTAAAAATGCAGAAGCCTAAAGTATCATGTTGTCCAATTATAGCATTTTGTCTTCACATTACCCTTTCTTATACATAATCTTATCTAAGTTACCATTCCAGTGAAATAGAGATACAAGTTCACTACGGAAAGGAGAAACAAAAAATAAAACAAAAACACAGAACTCACTCTATTTTTATCTCTAATTCACACCTGTGGAAAAATGACTTAGTAAATGAGATCTGAGGAGCTTGAGGAATGGCTTGATCTGTACTCAATTCAAACAGGTTTTCTTTAGAGGTTCTTAGCAAATGGCTAGTCTACCATGCAACATTTTGTTTATAGTCAGTCACATCATTTTGAAATTTTTATCAGTCATTATCAACCCAAAAATTTAACCAAATGCAATTGGGTTAACCTCTAACCACTTTCACTAGCTGTTATTATTTTGTCATTTTTAAACATTAGTATTCCTAACGAGAAAGGTGTTCCACAAACCTAGAGTGTTACACTAATAAAAGATGAGGGATAGAAGAGGGAGTATGAGGAGTCTTTAAGCTTCAAGACAAAATAATTTCTTAAAACTATTTCTTAAAATAATTAAGAAATTATTACTTTAAAATAATTTCTTGAAATTATTTTTGATTATGTTATCTAGATATAACCAACCTTATCAGCTATTTTTGAAAAAAGCAGGACAAATATTTACATCCTTTTGGAAAGGCGGCAAAGCTACCCTAGCATTGTAAAGTATACACAAATACTATAAGTATACAAACAAATAACTCTGGAGTGGGATTCTTTAAATTCCACCTTAATTCCAAAATACAACAATAAGGTATTATGAAATAAACAGTATTTTCTTCTTTCATTAACTCATCTGTAACTGCACTGAATTGAATAACATTCCTTTGCTATTCTAAGCCTGAAAAGCATGTCCTGGCTATAGTGTTATGTTGGTATAAAGCACAACGCCAGACTGATGTGCTGAACAAAAGTGATCAAAGTTAGAGTAATGTTAGCCATTGCACAAGTATTTGGCTTCATTGTTCTCCCCAGAATGACATCTGTTAAGCAACTTGTCATAGAATAAACTGGCTAATGCAGACAGAACTTGGCTGAGAGAGTCCCATGTAAAACATATTAGGCTAATGTTTGATTGTTCCAATGCAAAGGCTAAATTCACAGACTATTCTGAGTTTAAACTAAAAGAATCTTATGTTGAACCACAATCACTAAACAATTTAGTGTTTTTCAAAAATAATTCCATGCATACCAATGCTATTACCATATGTAGATGTTACCAGTATATGGACGAAGCACAAGTGATAAGATAGCAAAAGCATCAAAAGAGTGGGGATTTTACTAATATATTACAATTCCATTTTCTTTATTGATGGTTATATTTAATAAAAAATTGAAATCATAATCCTGCAGGGAAGAAAAAAAATCCAAAATGTACACAAAAAAAACCGTAAAAACGATTCTGAAAAAAGTTAGTATTCTAGGAAACCTAAATGATAAAATACAGCTTTGTATAAAATGATACAGATGAATTTAAAGTCATCATGGATCAGATGAAGGACACAGTTCTTTCAGAGAAGGAGGGAAGATGAAGAAATAAGAGGAAGAAAGAGGGAGGGGGAAGAGAGAGGGAGAAGAAGGGGAAAAGGGAAAAGGAAGAAAGAGAAGAGAGGAAGATGGAGGGTAAAGAGTCAGGGAGAAATAGATAGGGAAAGAAAGAGGAGAGGGAAGTGAGAAAGAGAGAGGGAAGGACACTGATTGATTTGGGATTTGAGAGCACTTTAGAGAAGTAAAAAGAACACACGCACAGGCTGGGTTGCAGTGGCTGGCATGCTCAGCTGCCAATATTGTGCTGCTTCTGACAGAGTTTCATCTTTACAGTGTGTTAAACTCCAGTTAAGGACAAGTGGCACTTCACAGGGTAACATTTCCTAAGGGCCTTTTTGTCTTACACATTTTTTTTTTGATCAGCATTGGCTCAAGATCATGCTGAACCTTCATAATCTTTTCAATTCTTGCTTTACGTGCAAATGTTTCAATTATTTCAGAAGGAATTTAATAAATGCTTCGATTACCAGCTGAACATTAAACTTACATTACAAACTATACTGTATTTGGATCCAGAGTTCTAGATTGACAACAGATTTTCTAATTTGCATTCAAGATTTTCTAAAGGTATAGTTTAATTTCTTCCATATTGTTTCAGATAAGACAATCGTTTGCAACTGAGAAAATATATAAATCAGATTAACTTTTAATAGTATAGAATTAACATGGTACTGATTTGTTTCCTTATAATTTGTCATTGCTAATAAACACCTGTTTATATACTATAATTAATGTGAAAAACTAAGTAATAATCTCTACTTCAAACTTCATACCTCCTCAATGTCTGTGGGAATTTCAACCCTAAACACAGCACTGGGGAAAAGATCATTTCATTATAACCTACTCAATATAAAATTATAAAGTACCTTCATAACATATTCATCTCCCACAAACTTTTCTTTTGATTCATTTAAATTTTCAAACAGTTTTATTTTTTAGTTAAATGTCATCAGAATTTCTTAGGAAAGTAATTCTTAGGAAAAGTTGCTCTGCTAAAGGCTAAACCATGAAGCTCAGATTAGCCTCAAATGAGTTGTTCTAAACTATTTTTAAACTGAAAAATACAAAATTCAGTAGATAACATTCTCAGTTATAATAAAACCATTCCTTGTGAGCTAAATATCGATCAAACTATTGAAAAACTTTTAGGGAATTTTAAATGTCATTCAGGTATTATTCTCATGAAAGCAAACTAATAAAAAAGTCACAAAGTTTAAGGTGTTGCGGCATACCTCGAGGCAGAGAACTAGATTTCTTTTTTTTTTTTCCAAGACAGTCTTGCTCTGTCGCCCAGGCCAGAGTGCAGTAGGTTCTTGGCTCACTGCAACCTCCACCTCCTGGGTTCAAGCGATTCTCCTGCCTCAGCCTCCTGAGTAGTTAGGATTGCAGGCATGTGCCACCACACCCGGCTAATTTTTGTATTTTTAGTAGAGACGGGGTTTCACCATGTTGGCCAGGCTAGTTTCGAGCTCCTGACCTTGTGATCTGCCCACCTTAACCTCCCAAAGTGCTGGAATTACAGGCGAGCTACCTTACCCAGCCAGAGAACTAGATTTCTAATCCTAGTTCTGCTCAACTGTTACTATGGGAAAATTGGTGGAGCCATTCTGAGACCTCATGTACTCCACCTTAGAAGAGAATAAAACATGATCATTTCCGATTTTCAAAGCTCCAAAATGTTACTATTTCATGAAAATACTGGAGTTAATCCTAGGTACAGGAAAAGAGGTGCTAAATATATACAAGACAAGGAAGTAATGAGAGAAAATTTAAAACTATTAATGCTACAAAATGGAGAAACAATAGAAAAAATATAACAGACATCAAAAAGAAAAATGGCAAATAATTTCACATGAGAAATAAAGATAATAAGCATTTTAGTATTTCTTTTGCATGAATCTTAGTATTTACTTTTATTACACTTTTTAAAAAACACTAATTAATATTTTCCCCTTATGAGATCTCATTTAAAAATAAAGTCTGTCACACTGGTTTCCCAGAAAACTATTTTATCAATCTAATGTCATCAGAGTGGTTATATGATTTTGCCAGAATGCTACTAAGTGATATAGTTTTCAAGTTTTATTAATTTATCTCAACATTTAAAATTTTTTGAAATCTGGCCCACGATTCTTCACATATCAAACATTTTGTTATGGCAAAATATGAAAACAAAATGTTCAGTAATCAGTGCTTTAGTTTCTAGATTTTCTGAATTAAGATACTATCGCACATTATAGTACAGCCCTTACAAAAAAGTACCCTGAAACTACAGCCATCCATCTCATTCTTTTATCATTCTTAGAAGAAAAAGGACTCTGGTCATATGAAAACCTGAGCTTAGACCGAATTTTAAATATATCAAACTTAAGCTCCCAGTGCATCACATTATCAGACGTTCTGGTTAAGAGTTTGTTAAATAACTGCATTGAGCAAATAAGTATTTGTATGTGTGTGTGTTTAAATCAAAATAAGGCATACAAACTAGGCTTAATTCCAGTATCCTAGCAATCACTGGCACTCTGAAAGGCTTATAGTTAAGAAAGCAATCACTTCTGAATCAGAAGTGATTCAGAGTGCGTTCTGAACACATACTTCATACCTAAGGCCTTCTTTTTCTCTTGTTTTTAAAAGTATTGTATACACGTTGCAGTTGCACATGGATTTGTTTTACTAAGATGCAAGTTAAAACCCTCCTTAAAATCCTTTCTGAACAAAAAACGCTTGAAACCGGATGGTGCAAGGGGAATGAGAAGGTGGCATCAGTAATCAAATGTTAATTAGCAAGCTTTTTTTTCTTCCCCCTTCCCCCAGGGCTGGCCTGTGTTGGAGAATTCAAATCAGAAATCAATGCTCTAAGTGTTTAACTATTACTTCTTCTCATTAACCATTAAAAAGACCAAGCTATTCTCTTCTCATAAAAACAGTAACTGGAGACATTTCTTTTTCTCAAATACTATCTTTCCAGAAAACAGTGAAGATCTGTTTCAAGAAATCTGTAAAATTGAAGTTGCTTTCAATCAGGCTTTGAACTGACTGTATTCTGCAGTTTAAAAAAATCTTTTGCCTCTAAATGAATTTTTCATTCTAATAACTGTAACTTAGTTTTGCTTTGTACCATACTTTAAAAACTTATTTCAACTCTTACTTGGCTATAAAGAAATTTGACAATTGCCTTTCTAAGAGATTACTAGGATGATGATAGTAAAGTTAATCAAATATGGAAACTAATTTAAATATATTAAGTTGGAGATGGATTTTGGCCATCCTGAAACACTACCCAGCATAAGATTTAACACTTCCATAGGTAACATGGTTATGTTTGTAATTTCGTATACTAAAAGGGATGTGAGTGAAAGCAACTTGACAATTCCAGTTAGATATTATTTAAAGTAACAACTAATAATCACACATTTATTAAAATGAATTTGTATCTTTTTTTTTTGAGACGGAGTCTCGCTCTGTCGCCAGGCTGGAGTGCAGCGGCGCGATCTTGGCTCACTGCTGCAAGCGCCGCCTCCCAGGTTCACGTCATTCTCCTGCCTCAGCCTCCCGAGTAGCTGGGACTACAGGCACCCACCACCACGCCCGGCTAATTTTTTGTATTTTTAGTAGAGATGGGGTTTCACCATTCACAGGATGGTCTCCATCTCCTGACCTCGTGATCCGCCCGCCTTGGCCTCCCAAAGTGCTGGGATTACAGGTGTGAGCCACTGCCCGGCCATGAATTTTTATCTTTAGTAAAAGGTCAAACCTGGATTTTAAGATAAAAGACAATTCCTAAAGTGCTAAGAAAATGTTTATAGATGAGAAAAGATAAACATATTTCACAAATTAAAAAGAAGCTAAATTTTAGAAGCTTTCTGAAAAACAAAAGTTTATAGAAACTGTGAAGTTGCAGGGATTAAAATTATAACTGAAAAAAAAAAAAAGGTTATTTTTCTACAACAGTGGTTCTTAAAGAGGGTGGCTGGACCAGGTATTAGTATCACCTGGAAACTATCAGAAATGCAAATTCATGGGCCGCACCACAGACCTAGTGTATAGAACACTCTGGGTGCCCAGCAATCTGTGTTTTAACAAGCTCTTTAGATAACTCTTACCAAGATAAATTTTAAGAAGCACTGCTTTTTAAAAAAATTTTAATTTCAATTTTTTTTTTTTTTTTTTTTTTTTTTGAGACAGAGTCTCTCTCTGTCGCCCAGGCTGGAGTGCAGTGGCACAATCTCAGCTTACTGCACCCTCCGCCTCCCAGGTTCAAGCGATTCTTCTGCCTCAGCCTCCCGAGTACCTGGGACTACAGGCGCATGCCACCACACCCGGCTAATTTTTCTATTTTTTTAATAGAGACAGGGTTTCGCCGTATTGGCCAGGCTGGTCTCGAACTCCTGACCTTGTGATCCACCCACCCAGGCCTCCTAAAGTGCTAGGATTACTGGTGTGAGCCACCACGCCTGGCCAGAAGCACCGCTTTAGAATGTGCAAATAATATATAGACTCTTCTAGATAGCTATGCCTCTCAAGTTTACTGATACTAAAATTCTTTGAACTCTGCCTAAGGTGGCCAGTCACTTTTGAGAATAAATATAATTAATAATGATTTTTTACAGAAATTCTAAAAATGTTGCAATTTCATTTGGATGATGTGATTTTATTAGCCTAAGAAATTAATGAGAGAAGATACTACCTCTTTACTACAGACTTCATTGCATTCTTAGTTTAATCTAAATTTCTGCTAATTGAAAATCTGTTAATCTTTTTTTTTTTTCTTTTTTTAGACAGAGTCTTGCTCTGTCACCAGGCTGGAGTGCAGTGACGCGATCTTGGCTCACTGCAACTACTGCCTCTGGGGTTCAAGCAATTCTCCTGCCTCAGACTCCCGAGTAGCTGGGATTACAGGCATGTGCCACCATGCCCAGCTAATTTTTGTGTTTTTAGGAGAGACGAGGTTTCACCATGTTGGCCAGGATGCTCTCGATCTCTTGACCTCGTGATCCGCCTGCCTCAGCTTCCCAAAGTGCTGGGATTACAGGCGTGAGCCACTGTGCCCGGCCAATCTTTAGTTTTTCTGTCTCAAGCTTAAGTGTGACTGCTTCCTGGTCATAATACATATTTGGAACTTGCAGAAAACCTGCAAACTCAAAATTAATGACCTAAATAAACTTGGAAGATATCTATATATGTCAGATAAACTGAAGAAATGTCCCTAACCACTAGAGAACTATGTTTGAGCCATATAAAACAACTAAACAGTAGGCTGGGTGCGGTGGCTCATGCCTGTAATCCCCACACTTTGGGAGGCCAAGGCGGGCAGATCACGAGGTCAGGAGATCGAGACCATCCTGGCTAACACGGTGAAACCCTGTCTCTACTAAAAATACAAAAACAAAATTAGCCAGGCGTGGTGGCAGGTGCCTGTAGTCCCAGCTACTCAGGAGGCTGAGGCGGGAGAATAGAGTGAACCCAGGAGGCGGAGCTTGCAGTGAGTCGAGATCGCGCTACTGCACTCCAGACTGGGCGACAGAGTGAGACTCTGTCTCAAATAAACAAACAAACAGGTTATGTTTTCCTTTCATAGGCTAGCTGAAACAAGGCCCAAAAGAAATAGGTTAGTTTCCTAACAGTCAGACAAGACCTTGTCACGAAGGGCAATATTTCCTCTGTACACTTTATGGAAACAGTGAGGGAACAATACTTTTCCAATTATTTAATGGCTTAGTAAATAATATGAAAAAAATGTTTCTTACAGCCTGCAATAAATAAAATAACAATCACTCAATAAAAGCTCTTAACATCTCATTTAAAAATCAAGTAAATTAATCAATTTATAATTCTTTCCAGGAAGGAAAACACCAATTAAAAGCCCAAAGTCAATTTTAGAAATAACTGGAACAATTATAGAAACATTTTTAGGAATTTTACTTTAACCTAACACCATTTTGTGAAATTCAATTTTATATAATACTTTAAAGATTGGACACATAAATCAAGAAATACTGTGGACCTGAAATGTTTTGATTTTTAAATCTGAATTTTAATAGACAATCTGATACAACGTCAGAAGCAATATACTAGTTAATCTTAAAGACATAATCATACCTGTAACCAAATATTTCGCTACAAGGATGTTCACTGCAGCCTTGTTTATCATCACACAAAATCATATCAAAACACAAAATTGGCATAATATCCAATAATGGAACAGTTAAATAAATAAAATACTGTGCAGTTATTAAAGTGATGAACCAGCTTCAGCAAAGCACAGCCCAGAGGTCAAATTCAGTCTACTGTCGGTTTCTGTCCATAAAGTTACACTGGAACACAGCCACATCCATTTGTTTACATATTTTCTCTGGCTGTTTTTACACTACCAAGATAGCAGAGTTGAGTAGATGCAACAGAGACTGCATGGCCTAAAAAGCCCAGAATAAGAATTATCTGTCTCTTCCCAGAAAAAAATTTGCTGACCCCTAATGTGGAAGAATACTTGGTTAGATAAAAAGTTGTTACATGATCTTTTTAAAAACCAGGTTACAAAATAATATGCATCTCTGTTTAAGTTATGTGTGTATAAACATAGGTACATATGTATGCATACCATATGTATGCATAGAAAAAAGACCAGGCCAGGTGCAGAGGCTCACGCCCTTAATCCCAGCATTTTGGGAGGTCAAGGTGGGCGGATCACTTGAGGTCAGGAGTTCGACACCAGTCTGGCTAACATGGTGAAACCCTGTCTCTATTAAAAATACAAAAATTAGCTAGGCGTGGTTGTGCATCCTGTAATCCCAGCTACTCAGGAGGTGAGACACAAGAATTACTTGAACCTGGGAGGCAGAGGTTGCAGTGAGCCCAGATCGCACCACTGCATTCCAGCCTGGGTAACACAGCGAGTCTCCATCTCAAAAAAAAAATAAAAGACCAGGTGATCTGCCCGCCTTGGCCTCCCAAACTGCTGGGATTACAGGCGTCAGCAACTGCGCCTGGCTGTCCACTGGACACTTTTTTGTGTTGAGACAGTGTCTTACTCTGTCACTCAGTTGGAGTGGAGTGGGGCCATCACAGCTCACTGCAGCCTGGATCTCCTGGGCTGATAAGATCTTCCCAACTCAGCCTTCTGAGTGACTACAGATGCATACCACCACACCTGGGTAATTTTTCAACTTTTTGTAGAGAGGAAGTATCATTATTTTGCCCAGGCTGGTCTCAAACCCCTGGACTCAAGCAATCCTCCCACCTCAGCCCCGTCAAAGTGCTGGGATTACAGGTTGTAAGCCACTGTGCCTGGCCACCGGACACTTTTATAATTGTAATGTGTATGAATCTTCTATGAAACCATTTGTACTTAATTCTAAACAGTGGTCATTAAGTAGTAACAAGTGGGTGGGGTGCAGTGGCTCACACCTGTAATCCCAACACTTTGGGAGGCCGAGGCGGGCGGATCACCTGAGGTAAGAAGTTTGAGACCAGCCTGGCCAACATGGTGAAACTCCATCTCTACTAAAAATACTAAAATTAGCCAGGCATGGTGGCACACATCTGTAATCCCAGCTACTCGGGAGGCTGAGGCAGGAGAATCGCTTGAACCCAGGAGGCAGAGGTTGTAGTGAGCCGAGGCCACACCACTGCACTCCAGTCTGGGTGACAGAGCGAGACTCCATCTCAAAACAACAACAACAAAAACTAGTAACATGTGACCAACTATGGGCAAAGCCCCTGTTATGAGAGCAAATGAGCCTTTTCACAGCTGCTGTGCTGCAATGGATAATGCAGTTACAGTCTGTCCACTTTGTACTTTTAAGTGCTGTAGAGAAAGAACAACTGCCAGAACGAATAGCAACTTGTTATTGTTTCAACAATTGAATGCTTCACAGAAAGGGGGCAGAGTTCCTGGTGTCACACACATCTGGGAAAGATGGCAAGATAAAAAATTTCCAAGGAAAATAAATCAAGGATAAAGGAGAAAAGCATATTAAAATAGTTAAACTTTATCATGAGAGTTACCAAGGCTCTTCCTCTTATACACTTTTGGCCAATGCCTTCTGAGTCTCCTTCACCCCTTACATTAGTAAGGATTTTGGCTGGAATAAAAGAATATGAAGATATTCACACTATGGGCCTGCTACTTCTACTTGGCCAATGGACAGTAAATCAATTATGCCCTATCCTGTTATTCTAGTTTTCTTTCTCTCCACAGTTGGGCACTCTTGCCAACTTCTCTTCTATGCTTTTGATCTGGACAAGTGAAACTCTTATCAGAAACAGCTGTGTCTTATTTGTAACCTCTGTAAGTTCTAAACTAAAACTGCATCTATAAGGAAGACAATGTAGAACAGTGCCATTAATCTACTCTGCCCACTTGTTTTTTATAGAATTGCACTTCCTTTTTATTTCATGTGATTTAAAAAACACAAGTGCACAAATGTGCAAACACAGACAAATTAAGCTACTTGCCTAAATGTCATTCACTTAGTTAATGTCTAGGTCAGAACAATAATGTGGATTTTTAAAATTCTTAATCCATTTTCCTTTTCTTCAAGAAAACATTTTTTTTCCTTAAAGAAAAGACCATTGCTTCTACAGCAAGCTTCAAACTTTTTAAAATGCTGACAATGTTAATGCTTTTGGCAAAGAACCATCTTTATATTTTGATAATGACTATATCCCTTCCCACTCTGGTAGCACCACATTGATGCTCAGACGTGATGTGATGTTTATGTTTGCTTTGCTGTTTTCTGTTGCCCATCCAGGCCTTTGCCTTTCTCTGAGATGTGAAAAAAGTGGTGGGAACCATCAGCAACAGAACCTCAGTCTATAATCACGTCTCTCATAATTTTATCTTTTCTAGTTAACAAAAAAATGCAAAAAACAAAGACAACAAAGGGACTTAGTGTTGGGGTCTGCCATGAATACTAAAGTGGCCTGGGGGTGTGGCTCATCAAGTGAAAATAAACCATTCAAGTCATCCACATCAAGAAGAAAGTTTGGGAACAACTAGGCCAGTGTTTGCATTTGGGGCCCCGGAGTCAGGAGAGTTACATTTCCCTTCTCTCTGCATAACTAACGCACCAGACAACCTACTTAACCGCTCCTTTAGGAAATATTAAGTAAGCTCCTCCAAAGAACAGCCCTGAGAGATACTTAAAAGTGTGTCTGATCAGGTTATCTGAGTCTAACTTGCTACTTTGCAAGATCAGCTTTCAGCATTACTCTCAGAGATTTGTAGGTGGGAGGGCAGAAAGCCTATCTTAAGAAAAGTAGCTGCCTTGGCCATGAGCAAAGTTGTAAGAGTAAAGTCACCAAAATTACACACCTAGTTAAGTTTAGGTGAATACAGTAGAGTTGGAAACTGGCTCCAAATGACAATTTAATTAAATCGTATCAAATGAATTGACACTACGAAAGAAAGTCTAATACTGCACACCAAACCCTAAGGACTGATGCTGCCAATGCTCAAAAGCTCCATACGACTGGCCTTTAATTAAGAAAGTAAAACCCAACCCAAGGATTCACTGTTACGGCTGGCTCTGAAATGTAGATATAGCTATTTTAGAAAGAAAATACCACGAATACCTTAGCAATCCCACTTAATGTATTATTAAGATCAGGAAAAAAAATTTAACCACATGATTCATTAAATAAGGAGGCATTCTGAATAAACTGCCTGAAGTCTCCTGTTAAAAAATTACTCCTATTTATCCATTAACAAAGCTATTCCTTAGCTCATCCCTGCCATAACCTGCTCTATTCAAAACCATATGGGAAAGGACATTAAAAAACCGCCACAAACCATGGACTTCTGGTATTAGTGCTACACACAGTATACCCCTATTCATTATTCTACCTCCCTTGTTTAATCTATCATTAAGACTCAGTGACCCTACACTAAATTTAAAGCAGATCCTTCCTTCCTCCCATGCCTAAATTCACATACTTTTCTAGTTGGGGATGCCCTCAAGTATTAACAACTCTACGGGGTTTCTCTAATCTCAGCTCTGAACTATGTCATGCTATAGAACCAAGAAATTGCTGTTTTACATCTCTAACTATGGAGGCTTCCATAAAAAAAAGACCATATAATTTACTTAATAAGATAAAAGGGGGAAAATCACCATTTAATAAGTAGTTTTTCACTGTACATGGTAAAAAAGGCACATGGACAGACACTGTCATAGACTGTGTTGTCTTAAAAATGAATAATACCTAGAGGCATTACTTTGACTGTATTGATCACAGAACTTAAAAGTTTTGAGGTAAAAATTGTCAGACGTTGACTATCTTAATGGAACAACAAAGGAAAAAAATGTTGATTTAAGCATATAGTTGATAAAAAAAAATTGGGGGAAAATAAGATTTCAAGAAAGCAAAAGTTAGTATTTCTAGGACATATGAAACTGCATTATCAAGTTACAAACAAAAACTCTAATGATAATGTAGCAAAATAAAGGATAGGTAATTGTGTATGTAATAATCTATAAGAGCAAACAGAATTTTCTATGAAGATAAAAATGTTCTTTGTGCTGTCCAATATAGTGGCCACTAACCACATATGGCTACTGAGCACTTGAAATGTAGCTAGTCTGACTGAGGGATAAAATTTTAAACTTTAGGCCGGGCGCAGTGGCTCACGCCTGTAATCCCAGCACTTTGGGAGGCCGAGGCGGGCAGATCACTTGAGGTCGGGAGTTCGAGACCAGCAAGACCAACATGCAGAAACCTCGTCTCTACTAAAAACATGAAATAAGCCAGGCGTGGTGGCGCATGCCTGTAATTCCAGCTACTTGGGAGGCTGAGGGAAGAGAATCACTTGAACAGGGGAGGTGGAGGTTGTGGTGAGCCAAGATTGCGCCATTGCACTCCAGCCTGGGCAACAAGAGCAAAACTACGTCTCCAAAAAAAAAAAATTAAACTTTAAAAAAATGTTTTATTTATATTTGGAGCAGCCGGGGGTGAGATAGGTGAGGGACAGGGTATCACTCAGCTGATTTTTGTATTTTGTTTGTTTGTTTTTTTGTAGTGATGGGATTTCGCCATGTTGTGCAGGCTGGTCTCGAACTCCTGGATTCAAACAATCTGCCTACCTCGACCTCCCAAAGGCCTGGGATTATAGGCATGAGCCACAGCGCCTGGCCAGCAATTTAAGTTTAAATTGCCACTCACAGCTAGTAATGACCCTATTGGACAATATATTGATATTACTTAAGAAAGTAGAAAATATAGAGCAACATAAAAACAGACTATTGAAAAACTAGATACTTATACATGCTTCACTTCATTCTTATTTCATTATAGTCCTTGAACTATAAAGGTAGAAATACTGCAGTTAAATTAATTCTTCAAAATTATACTTTTATTGTTTTTAATAATGTTATTTTAACGTAGTCTGAGGCAGGGTGCAGTGGTTCATGTCTGTAATCTCAGCACTCTGGGGGCTGAGGTGGGTGGATCACTTGAGTTTAGGAGTTCCAGACCAGCCTGGGCAACATGGCAAAACCCTGTCTCTGCAAAATACAAAAATTTTAGAATGACCGTGCACAGTGGCTCGTGCCTATAATCCCAGCACTTTGGGAGGCTGAGGCAGGTGGATTACCTGAGGTCCAGAGTTCAAGACCAGCCTGACCAACATGGTGAAACACCGTATCTACTAAAAATACAAAAATTAGTCAGGTGTTGTGGTTCACACCTGTAATCCCAGCTACTCAGGAGGCTGAGGCAGGAGAATTGCTTGAACCTGGGAGGCAGAGGTTGCAGTGGGCCAAGATCGTGCCACTGCACTCCAGCCTGGGGACAGAGCGAGACTCTGTCTCAAAAAAAAAGAAAAAAAGAAAAGAAAAAGAAAAAAGAAAATGCATAATGTATTGCCAATAAAGGACTAGAATAATTTCCCAATGGATGTATAAGCAACTGATACACCTATTCTAAGTTTAACAAGTACAGTGAGTGCTAATAATTCATGAGCATTCATTCCGTTGTGCAGCAGGCAATAAATACATACTGAGTACCTAATAGGAGGAAGGTATTACTTTGTAGTAGTGACTAAAATAGACAAAGCCTCTGTGTTCATGGAACTTATATTCATTCTATAGTATGCTCATGGTGGTAAGGGAGAGTGAGGGCAGAAGGAAACAAAAAGAACTAAGTGAATGTATAAATTCATAAATTTCAGAGTTAGATACGTGCTGTGATGGGTGATAACAGACTCTTGCCAGTCATTCTTTATTTTAGATGGGTTGAAATCTGAAGAAGAAGGTACAAGTTCCAAGGGTGTTCCAGATAGAGAAAACATAAAATGCAAAGGCTCTGTTAGGTATATTCATATATCCATTACACATATACACTACATATATATTCTCTAAAACTTAATGTCAAGTAACATATATACATTACATATATATTCTCTAATACCATCATCAAGTTCAGTGCAGCTTTTATTCTCTTTAAAAAATAAACTGAGGGTCCAAAACTCTCCAAAGTAAGTAGCAGAAGCAGGATTCAAAAGGAAATCTATGTGACTCTGAGGCTCTTTTTTTTTTTTTTGACATGGAGTCTCGCTCTGTCGCCCAGGCTGGAGTGCAGTGGCATGATCTCGGCTCACTGCAACCTCTGCCAGTCAGGTGCAAGTGATTCTCCTGCCTCAGCCTCCCAAGTAGCTGGGGTTACAGGCGTCCACCACCACACCCAGCTAAATTTTTTGTATTTTTAGTAGAGACAGGGTTTCACCATGTTGGTCAGGTTGGTCTCGAACTCCTGACCTCCTGATCCACCTGCCTTGGCCTCCCAAAGTGCTGGGATTACAGGCATGAGCCACTGCTCCGGGCCCCAAGGCAATTTTTTTTTTTTTTTTTTATTGTACCATGACACGTCCCTAAAAACTAAAACTGGAAAACTCTGTTCTTTTTCTGTAGATCATCCCCTCTCCCCTCACTCCTTGCCAAAGAAATTGTTACTCACACTATTCACTTACTTGGCTAACTCTTCCTTCATATATTTGGGAGATGCTTTAGTTCAACTAAATAATCATAAATCCTAAATTACTGTCAGGTACAAATTAATAAAGTTTGCTATAGTGATAGCTAACTCAAAGGGATATTTCAGAGATTCTGATCAAAGATACCTTGCCTTCAAACACAGGTGGGTGTTGTTTATATGGTTTTGTGCAAGTGAATAGATATTGTCATGCAGTCCAAAATAAGTGGCAACTGCATTTGATCATATTTTATTTTTTGGCATGTTTTACTGCATTATGCCAGTAATAAGTAAATTTGAGATTGTCTATCCTTGAAAATTGTCACAGCCTGGCAATCACAGCCAATGAAAGTCACTTATTTCAGAGCATCATTCTCTCAATTCCCCAACATTATCACTCATGCTTCATACTCTATATTGAAAAAGAAAAGATGAGAATAGCTATTGCTAGAGCAATGCTAAACTCCCTGTCACCTTGTACTATTTTTTATTTTATTTTATTTTATTTATTTAATTTTAGATGCAGTTTCACTCTTTGTTGCCCAGGCTGGAGTGCAGTGGCGCGATCTTGGCTCGCTGCAACCTCTGCCTCCTGGGTTCAACTGATTCTCCTGTCTCAGCCTCCCAAGTAGCTGGGATTACAAGTGCCCACCACCATACCTGGCTAATTTTTGTATTTTTAGTAGAGACACGGTTTCGCCATGTTGGCCAGGCTGGTCTCAAACTCCTGACCTCAGGTGATCTGCCTGCTCAGCCTCCCAAAGCGCTGGGATTACAGGCATGAGCCACAGCGCCCAGCCAGACCTTACACATTTTCAAGTAAATCTGGTAAATTTTCTGTGTGTATATATTAATGGTTCTTCTTTCTTCCATTCAACAAACATTTATTGAGTGCTTCCTTGAGTTCCAGACTCTCTGGCAGTCACTAGAGCAGCAGTCGAAAATGCAAATTTCTAGAGCAGCCCAGTAAGTAACACAAATGAATGAAATGTGATGGGCAAATGGCATTCAGCCTTTGTTTCGAGGATACAATATTGGAATGTTAGGGACGATGGCAAATTAGAGAGCATGTCCTATCCAAAGAGGCAGATGCTGCTCCAGACTAGCTGATTGCTGTTATAGAAAATGTAGGGTTCAGCATTACCAGGATTTTCTGATTCTTTGCAAGAAGCCAGAAGTCAGGAATCCTGTTTCATTTTATTTTAAATGTGAAACCTCCTAACTTTTAAATGTTGGCAACCAGTGCACATTTAAAACATGCTGGGACCCAAACTGGTTGCAAATAAAATAATCTTGCGGTTGCCAGTTCGCAACCTCTGCAGGAGAAATAAAAAGATAGATAAAGACACAATAGTCTTGCCTGAAAGCAACACAGTCCTCTAAAGGTCATATCCAGAAACAAATGTTTATGATACAATGTGATAGTTATAATGATAAAGATATCAATAAGGTATAAGAGGCCATTATAGTAGCTGAAACTACCATTTACTGAGTACCAGAGGCACTGGTCCAGGTACTGTGCATGTTACTCTATTTCATGCTCACATCAATTCTATGGGTATAGAAATTGCTTTATTATGTGGTAGAGCTGAATGTGAATTTGAACTGCTATTCTTTGTGACTTCAAAAATCAGTGGGTCTTTTTCCTAACATTTCACACTGCCAGCCATTCCTCCAACCAAGTCTTAGTGTTTGAAAATCAATCATATGAACATTTGAAAATGAAACTAGGGCCAGGCACAGTGGCTCATGCCTGTAATCCCAGCACTTCAGGAGGCCAGGGCCAGCAGATCACCTCAGGTCAGGAGTTCAAGTCCAGCTTGGCCAACCTGGTGAAACCTTGTCTCTGCTAAAGATAGAAAAATTAGCCAGGTGTGGTGGCAGGCAGCTGTAATCCCAGCTACTCAGGAGGCTGAGGCAGGAGAATCGCTTGAACCCAGGAGGTGGAGGTTGCAGTGAGCCAAGATCACGCCACTGCACTCCAGCCTGGGCAACAAGAGTGAAACTCTGTCTGGAAAAAAAAAAAAAAAGAAAGAAAATGAAACTAATTTATTTGTCACTTATTTCAGCAAAAAAAGAAAAATTTAGATATTATTTTCAATGTAACAATCACCCTGGAATACAATATAAAAATATATTCAAGGCTGGACACAATGGCTCATGCTTGTAATCCCAGCACTTTGGGAGACCAAGGTCAGCAGATCACCTAAGGTCAGCAGTTCAAGACCAGCCCTGGCCAACATGGTGAAACCCTGTCTCTACTAAAAATACAAAAATTAGCTGGGCATGGTGGCAGATGCCTGTGACCTTAGCTACTCGGGAGGCTGAGGCAGGAGAATCACTTGAAACCAGGAGGAGGAGATTGCAGTGAGCCAAGATCATGCCACTGCACTCTAGCCTGGGCAAAAGAGCGGGACTCCATCTAAATATATGTGTATATATATATATATATATATATATATATATATATATATATGCATGTATTTTTTTCAAGATGTAATTTTAAGACATTAACACTTGAGATATAGGAGTACATACTTTTAACCAATATGCTACGCTGCCTCTCTCCATTCAATTCCAACTGTGATATACATGAAAAAGGGCAATAAAATACACACAGCAACAAACACTTAGTAGTAAAGTTAACAATGTGAATTGGGTGCTTCAGTATTGTTATAAACCATTGCTATATGCACATTAGTCACTTTATAATTGAATAAATACTAAAGTAACTTGGTTCAGAAAGAATAACATTATTAAGATAAACCCATACACAAAGAAAAATGGGTAACTTCACTTAGTAATTAAGGAAATGCAAATTAAAACAAGGTATCATTCTCACCTTTCAATTGGGCAAAAACTAAAAATACTGTTATATCTGTTGTTGGTAAGAATATACTTGTGTACATTCTAACATGCCTGCTCATACTCCAGCTAGGTGAAGAAGTAGGTAACGCTTTTTTGAGGAGCAATTTGGCAATATCAAAATAAAATTAATGTACCCTTCAATCCTGCCATTTCATTTCTAAGAACTGATCTTGGAGAAATTCATGCAATTCATAAAGATGAGCTCTTATGTTTTACATTTCTGAATTCCTGAGTCATTTATAATAAAAATGACTCATGTATTTCTTTAGTAATTAAAAAAGTAAACACTGTGATGGAAAATTGTTATACTTCTGAATGTCAATCTGAATAAATGAGATAATTTCATTTTAGTTCTTATTACATTACTAAGTTTTAAAAATATGAATTGGGGCTGGACATGGTGGCTGATGCCTGTAATCCCAGCACTTTGGGAGGCCAAGGTGGGTGGGTCGCCTGATGTCAGGAGTTTGAGACCAGCCTGACCAACATGGAGAAACCCTGTCTCTACTAAAAATACAAAATTAGCTGGGCATGGTGGGCACATGCCTGTAATCCCAGCTACTCAGGAGGCTGAGGCAGGAGAATCGCTTGAACCCCGGAGGCAGAGGTTGTGGTGAGCCGAGATTACGCCGTTGCACTCCAGTCTGTGCAACAAGAACAAAACTCTGCCTCAAAAAGAAAAAAAAAAAAAAGATCAACTAGTTTTTATCGAATTGTGCAGTTCTTGCTGTCTTCCTTGTATTCTATGTATAAAAACGGTGAGTTTTGTGAGATATGTAGGCTAGAGGCAAAACAGATTCTCTACAGTACCCTAGTCAATGAACTTACCCTTCCATATATGCTTGGCATTGACACTAATGAACTTGCCCCATTAATATATGCTTGACATTGCCTGACCCATGAGTTAATAAAACTGACATTGTGGTTTCAATAGAGTACAGTTGCCTGGTTACCTAGTCTCTATACACTTGCCTATGAGGCTGATGATGATGAACTTATGAAAGATTGGAGAAATTCCTATGCAGTTTTTAGATTCTATATTATGGGATAGTTCAAGGAGGGTGGGAGTAGTTAAAGTTGGGTGGAGCAGGTAAGGGCCTAAAGTCTAGAGTTAGTTTTGAATGAAAAGTGGTTATATCAGATTGTCTTAAGTTATCGAAAACATACAAATTAGTACTTTCCCTTTGTAATTTACACATTTGGCCAGATTTTCTTCTCCAGATCCTTCTTCTGTGCCTGGCCACTAGTTGCTTTTTAAAAAATACATTTTTCGGTCAGGTATGGTGGCTCACACCTATAATCCCAGCACTTTGGGAGGCCAAGGTAGTGGATCACAAGGTCAGGAGATAGAGACCATCCTGGCCAACATGGTGAAACCCCGTCTCTACTAAAAATACAAAAATTAGCTGGGCATGGCAGCACGTGCCTGTAATCCCAGCTACTCAGGAGGCTGAGGCAGGAGAATGGCGTGAACCCAGGAGGCGGAGGTTGCACTGAGCCGAGATCGCGCCACTGCACTCCAGCCTGGGCGACAGAGCGAGACTCGGAGACTCCGTCTCAAAAAAAAAAAAAACAAAAACATTTTTCTACGCCAGATCTTTTATCTACCAAACATGACAATTAACACACAGTACATTGTTTTGTAACTGCTACATGTGGCAACAAAATTACTGATGGAAAGCAAGCCAGTTCCAATTTTTTAAAGCTGTAGTTACAGGCTTTGAATATCAATTTCAGCTGCTCTGCCTATGGAGTAACCATTCTTTATTCCTTTACTTTCTTAAAAAAAAAAAAGTACAAAAAAAAAAGAATAGCAATTTCATTCATTCATTCAAGCATTACATGCCATGTGCTTTACACATTAACACACTCCTTAGTAACCCTATTAAATAGATGGCATTATTTCCACTTCACAGATGAAAAAAAAAAAAAAGACACCTAAGGATTTGCCCAACAGATGATCCTGCCTCTCTACTCAGACATTTAACAGACAATAAAAAGGTAATATAGCCAAAACTAAACTATCCTCCTACCTGGTCCTCTCCAACCAATAAATGGCACTACCATGAACTCAGTTACTCAAGTCAAATATTTAGAAATCATCTTTCATTCCCCTGAATCTCACTAGCCACATTTTTACTGATGAATAAAAGTATAACATTATGTAGTTAAAATGTAAAGCACATAGTAGTAAATATAAAATGAAAATATTGGTAACTGCTATTTATTTCCACAGGTATTTGCATGTCACAGACATTCTAAATGCAAATACTAAAACATAAATCACTTCTGTACATGCATTTACTTTAGTACAGTCTGAACCGCACATCTCGGCAACTAAGACATCTAATAACAATACTACATAAATTCACAATATATTCAATTTCTGGTAAATGACTTAAACAGGAATAAGTTCTAGAGCCTGGTAATAGTTTGTCTTAAGTTAAAATCTAGCTAAAATAGAAAAATCACTTTCACTGTGATAGATCTAGTAATACAGTAAATGCTTAAGAAATTACTTTTGTTTCATGTTGAATTAATTATAATTCAGAATTAGGGAATCTTAAAATATTAAAATGATGTTTTCCAAGTTGAAGAAACATTAATCTCTGATAGTGTATAACAAATTGATAATAGACATATTGAATTAATGTTTTGTGAAACTAGGGTTTGAGTGTTATTGACACTTAGTTTTATCACTAAATATTACAACTTGTTTTTCAGTTTGTTCCCTGCTATACTTTATTTAAATAAGGTACATTTTATAGAAAGAATGCCTTCACACAGAAGTTATAATATTCTCTCATATTATTAAGAAAACACTTAGAAATATAATATTCTCCCATGTTATTAAGAAAACACTTAGAAACTCCATCACAGGGCCGGTGGTTCACGTCTGTAATCCCAGCACTTTGGGACGCCGAGGCAGGCAGATCACCTGAGGTCAGGAGTTTGAGACCAGCCTGGCCAAATTGGGGAAACCTCGTCTCTACTAAAAAATACAAAAATTAGGTGGGTGTGGTGGTGGGTGCCTGTAATCTCAGCTACTCAGGAGGCTGAGGCAGGAGAATCACTTCAACCCGAAAGGCGGAGGTTGCAGTGAGCTGAGATTGTGCCATTGCACTCCAGTCTGGGCGATGAGTGAAAACTCTGTCTCAAAAAAAAAAAAAAAAAAGAAAAGAAAGAAAATCCATCACAGATTCTAACAACTTCTGAGTCAAAAGTGACCTAAGGGATCGTCTAGTCAAAACACTCAATGTGGTAGCCCCCATAACATCAACTTCTGACAAATGGTCAGAATTGTGAGTTTTCATCTGTTTCCACAATGCTCAGATCAACTTAAACACCTCTGATTTTCTTGTTTGTGGAGTTAGAACACTGAAGCATAGAATTTAAGCAAACCAATTAAAAGTAGAGTCAACAGAAATCTATATGGTTACCTTAACAGAGGCGTTTACATATACAAACTAGCCATATATTATAGATTACAAACACTACATTCAGAATTATAATGATGATGATGATGATGATGATGATGATGATGATGATGATGATGATATGATGATGATGATGATGATGATGATGATGATGATGATGATGATGATGATTTGAGACAGAGTCTCGCTCTGTCACTCAGGCTGGAGTGCAGTGGCATGATCTCAGCTCACTGCAACCTCCGCCTCCCAGGTTCAAGCGATTCTCCTGTCTCAGCCTCCCAAGTAGCTAGGATTACAGGTGCCTGCCACCACGCCCAGCTAATTTTTGTATTTTTAGTAGAGACAGGGTTTCACCATGTTGGCCAAGCTAGTCTTGAACTCCTGACCTCAAGTGATACGCCTCCCTCAACCTCCCAAAGTGCTGGGATTACAGGCATGAGTCACTGTGCCTGGCCTAATTAACTCCTATCACTTAACTTTTCCAGAGAACAGGCATGGTTTTATTAAAATTTCATCACTCCATTATTCTTTATTTTTTACATCTAGAATACATATTGGAGTAGTTATTTTTAAATATCTTCAATAGCTGTGGTATACAAATTCCATGCAGTACAATCTTTCTTTCTTTTTTTTTTTGAGACAGAGTTTCACTCTTGTTGCCCATGCTCGAGTGCAATGGTGCAATCTCGTCTCACTGAAACCTCTGCCTCCCGAGTTCAAGTGATTCTCCTGCCTCAGCCTCCCGAGTAGCTGGGATTACAGGCATGTGCCAGTATGCCCAGCTATTTTTTTTTTTTTTTTTTTTTTTTTCCTCTTTTTGAGACAGGTTCTTGCTCTGTCCCCAGGCTGGAGTGCAGTAGTGCAATCTGGGCTCATTGCAACTTCCACCTCCCAGGCCCAAGCAATCCTCCCACCTCAGCCTCCTGGGTAGCTGGGACCACAAGCACACACCACCATGCCTGGCTAATTTTTGTTATTTTTTTGTAGAGTCAGGGTCTCACTATGTTGCTAAGGCTGGTAATGAACTCCTGGGTTCAAGCAACCCACCCACTTTGGCCTCCCAAAGTGAAGGGATTACAGGTATGAGTCACCACACTTGGCAGTATTTCAATGTGTAACTGAGTAACTGATGCCAAAGGATGTACCTCTAGAGATAGAGGGTACTTGTACCTAATTAAAACTGTGAGGCTGGGCACGGTCCTCACATCAGTAATCTCTGCACTTTGGGAGGCCAAGGTGGGCCTATCGCTTGAGCCCAGGAGTTCCAGACAAGCCTGGGCAACATAGGGAGACCCTGTCTCTATTTAAAAAAATAAAATATCAGCTGGTTGTGGTGGCACATACCTGCAGTCACAGCTACTTGGGAGGCTGAGGTGGGAGAATCGATTGATTGAGCGGGGAGATTGAGGTTGCAGAGAGCTGTGGAACTGTGAAGGTTTTTGCATCTTTCAATAAAACCAACAAATATGCATGTCGTCTTATGTCACTTTCTGTTTTGATTTTACCAACAAAATATTAAACCTATTGTTTAAAATGAAGGCAGAACTCCAAAACAGAAATTATGTTGGTAACTGATTAGCCTACTTATCTCCTTGTTTACAAAAGTAAATCTGTTATATATTTAGTATTATATATACTGGTATATCTCAGCCATTTTGAAAGTAACTTCAGGTACTATAACCAACAGTAAATATGGTATAGCAAACATAAAACTGAGAACTTCAGGGAGAAGCTGTATTTTTAGTCTTTTAATATTTAGTGTTAAGATCTGAATATGGCCGGGTGTGGTGGCTCAAGCCTGTAATGCCAGCACTTTGGGAGGCTGAGGAGGGCGGATCATGAGGTCAGTTGATCGAGACCATACTGGCCAAATGGTGAAACCCTGTCTCCACTAAAATACAAAAAAATTAGCTGCTTGAACCTGGGAGGTGCAGGCTGCAGTGAGCCGAGATCACACCCCTGCACTCCAGCCTGGTGACAGACCAAGACTCCGTCTCAAAAAAAAAGAAAAAAAAAATCTGAATATAGTGCACTTCTGTTATCCAAAATTTATCAAGAAAAATAGTTTCAGGTTTAGATGACAATAGATGTTACATAGGATGGTTAGAAAAACAGTATTTAAAAAAAAACATACATACATCATGGTTATGGAGGATGTTTTAGAGAAAATACAAAATCCTAATCACTCTTAACACTATACCTTGGCCAGGTGTGGTGGCTCACGCCTGTAATCCCAGCACTTTGGGAGGTCGAGGCAGGTGGATCACTTGAGGCCTGGAGTTTGAGACCAGACTGGCCAACATGGTGAAGCCTCGTTTCTACTAAAAATACAAAGATTAGTTGGGCGTAGTGGCATGCACCTGTACTTCCAGCTACTCGGGAGGTTGAGGTGGGAGAATCCCTTGAACCCGGGAGGCAGAGGTTGCAGTGAGCCGAGATCGCGCCACTGCACTCCAGCCTGGGTGACAGAGTGAGACCCTGTCTCATTTAAAAAAAAAAAAAAATTGTATCCCAATTTCGATTTTATATAAATGTTACTTTTGATAAAACTGATAGGAACCTTAATAGAAAATATACGTTGTTTTAATATAGTAATTTTTTAAATGTTTTTGGCCGGGTGCAGTGGCTCATACCCATAATCCCAGAGCTTTGGGAGGCCAAGGCGGGCGGATCACTTGAGGTAGGGAGTTCGAGACCAGCCTGACCAACATGGAGAAACCCCGTCTCTACTAAAAATACAAAATTAGCCGGGCACATGCCTGTAATTCCAGCTACTCGGGAGGCTGAGGCAGGAAAATTGCTTGAACCTAGGAGGCGGAGGTTGTGGTGAGCCAAGATTGCGCCATTGCACTTCAGCCTGGGTGACAAGAGCAACACTCCATCAAAAAAAAAAAAAAGTAATATTTTAAGGCCTCAAGACATTATATTTTTTATTTGTTGGTATTATAGCATCTATGACTAGGAAAAATTAATCAGTTAGTTACCTCTTATAATGTGAAAGGAAATCTTTCAGCTAATTTGAGATCGTTCACACTATTGGTTTACAACTTGGAAACTGAAAGGTGAGTTAGTTAAGCAATAGATGCCAAAAACTTAGTAGGTAGCAAAGTCATAGCAGGAGTAGCTTAACAAGGTGATAATAGACAGAAATGCCATCCTTACTGTGCTATTGAAACGTGTGTGTTTAATAGCCTTGATTTCCAACAGACTTTTTTTTTTTTTTTTGGTTCAAACTCTGAAGCAGAAAGAAACTACAGCCTACGACAATGGGCCATTTTAAAACTCAGTCTCAAAAAATTAACTAGATTCTGAAATTCGGTCTCTGCCGGCAGGGGTCAGGCAGCAGAGGAATAAAGCAGCTGATATACTCAATCACTTATTTATTCATTAATTCAGCACAGAATGTTCCTATCACAGTCAAGGCATTCAGGCAGAGATGAACTTGAAGAAGCTCATACTCTAGTGGGGGTTACAGACATACAACCAATGATATACTGGTAAATGGCTCTCCAAAAACAAAAAGCAGTGCTTTTAAGAGTTTGCCAATCTCCATGAGATAAACAATCCCACTGAAGCCAATTTCAAGGTACCAACACTTTGTCAGATTCACAAAATTCCCGAATATTTAATAATCAGCTTTCTTGCACTAAGCTTGAGCATTCAACTAATAACTTCAATGGAATGTTTGTAAGTTAACACCAATAAGTGCTACAATATAGATATAATAGAAAGTGCTATAGTTTAGTTTAATGAAATTGAATTAATTTCAACATTCTATTTGTTCTTTGACTCTTCTTAAAAAATTCTATTCTATAGAGAATATAAACATCAGTAAGATATAGTACCCCTCCTCGAAGAGTATATAGGCTATAAGATGGACTAAGCCAATTATACAAATGAATGTTGTATGAGGCACAATATCACTGTGTGGTATTTCAAGGCTAACTCAGGAGATAAGGAGAGGTTATCTTCATATAGGACACAGAATTATAGAAGGTTTCCTGAAGGATGTGTCAGCTGAGTGTAGTCTTCTTGAAACACATACGGATCTTTGAATGGCATGAGGAGAAGGGGTAAGGCTGAGGGAGAAGAGCTGAGGGAACTACATGAGCAAGAAATCACATCCTTTTAAAAAATTTATGTGTTCAGAGGCAGGTAAGTAAATATCAGTTGGTAAAATCTGAGGTACATGGAAAGACAAATAACTTCTATAAAAAGTATTCTAGAGTTAATAAAGTTGTATTCACCTACATTGTCTCACTTTCATCCTCACAAACAACCTGTGTCAGGGAAGTGATCCTACTGTTATGCTAACTTTACTGATAAAGAAAGAGTCCATGTAGCGAGATAGAAGGAGGGTGAGGTAAACTACTGCTATAGTATATAGTATAGTATAGTTAACGGATGAAAGATTTAGGAAATGCAATCAGAGAAAGCACTACAAATCATAAAATGGGGAAAAGCAATGACCTTATTGTGAACTCTTAAGTACTACTTACCTATCTTCTGCATCAGGACCTCTGTTTATATAGCAAGAAGAGTTGACTATCAAGTCCTATATTCACACCCTCACCAGGACCATTGTGTTGCACAGCCAGGAGATGCCATTTTCATCTTGTTCAGCTACTGACACTAGTAGATGCTTTAAGAATCAAATGAACTAAAGTTGAGGAAATGACTTGAAAAGTATAAAACATTAACTCAACATGAAGCTTCCTCCTCTTTCCCCTCAATGAAGTTGGCATGAACTTTCAAGGTCAGCAACTAGAATATCACTGACTAGCAGATTTTCCCCAGAAATACACTCAAATTACTATGAAGTAAAAACCATTCTCCTTTCTAATGGATCTCAACTAGAAATATAAATGATATATGATAATTTCCCCACTGAGAATATGTTTTCCTAACAGGCTAATTAATATCTTTATTCCCTGAAGTATTCAACCCCTGCTCAAATACACTTTCACTACATTATAGTAACAGAAAAATACTGATGGAAGCACTATGCAAGGTTAGTCACAGAAACTCTGTATGATAATGTAAACAGTACCCAATAATAGTACCACTGTCTATGTTATAGCCTAGAAAAGTTGGTATTAACCCACTTGAAATGTTATTCTAGTAGCTCAACATAACTGCCATCTAATAGTCGGAAACAGAGTAGAAATATGTCCCCTTTAAAAACTGTAACAGAGGCTGGGCCCGGTGGCTCATACCTGTAATCCCAGCACTTTGGGAGGCCGAGGCAGGTAGATCACCTGAGGCCAGGAGATCGAGACCAGCCTGACCAACATGGAGAAACCCCATCTCTACCAAAAATACAGAATTAGCTGGGCGTGGTGGCAAATGCCTGTAATCCCAGCTATTCAGGAGGCTGAGGCAGGAGAATCACTTGAACCTGGGAGGCGGAAGTTGCAGTGAGCCAAGATCGCACCATTGCACTCCAGGCTGGGCAACAAGAGCAAAACTCTGTCTCAAAAAAGAGGAGGGGAGGGGAGGGGAGCGGAGGGGAGGGGAGGAGAGCAGAGGGGAGGGGAGGAACATGTATGAACTATGGTTCCATAAAACTATCCAGTGCTTAATATCAAACTCAAGAAAACTGTATCCAACATTACAAAGTCTATTTTTTCTTGGTTTAACTTCAATAGAGAGGAAAAACACCTACGCAATATGACAAAAAGAGTTCTTTAAACTCTTGGAAAACATTGGTATATTGAAACTTGTTTGTGTGTTTTTGGGTTTTTTTTTACACAGCACCACATTCTGTCGCCCACGCTGGAGTGCAGTGGCGCGATCTTGGCTCACTGCAACCTCTGCCTCCCGGGTTCAAGCGATTCTCATGCCTCAGCTTCCTGAGTAGCCAGGATTACAGATGCGTGCCACCACGCCCAGCTAATTTTTGCATTTTTAGCAGAGACGGGGTTTTGCCATGTTGCCCAGGCTGTACTCGAACTCCTGACCTCAGGTGATCCGTCCACCTCGGCCTCCCAAAGTGCTGGGATTACAGGCATAAGCCATCGTGCCCGACCTGAAACTTGGTATTTTTATATTTTATCCAAGTGGCATAATTCCCGATTCTCTAGTTTTCCTTTTCAGAACAATTTTTTATTTTGTATGTGTAGCTGTCTTTTAAGCTCTCAGTTCTCCATTTCATATTTAGTTTCCTTTTTATATTTCAATGTACAACTCAGTGGTTTTCAATATATTCACAAAGTCATACAACCATCTTAACCAATTCCAGAACGTTTTATCAATACAAAAAAAAAAAACCCAACCTGAAAAATGGGCAAAGGATTTGCCTAGACATTCCTCCAAAGAAGATCTATAAATGGTCAATAAACACATTAAATGATGCTCAAAATTGGCGGGGCACAGTGGCTCATGCCTGTTAATTCCAGCACTTTGGGAGGCTGAGGCAGGTAGATCACCTGAGGTCAGGAGTTCGAGACCAGCCTGGCCAACAAGGTGAAACCCCGTCTCTACTAAAAATACAAAAATTAGCCAGGCATGGGGCGCGCACCTGTAATCCCAGCTACTTGGGAGGCTGAGGCAGGAGAACTGCTTGAACCTGGGAGGCAGAGGTTGCAGTGAGCCAAGGTCGCACTCCAGCCTGGGGGACAGAGCACTCACTCAAAGAAAAAAAAAAAAAAAAGGAAATGATGCTCAAAATCACTAGCCATTACGAAAATGCAAACCAGAACCACGATGAGATACCACTTTACCTCCATTAGAATGGCTATTCTAAAAAATAAAATGTGCGGTGGCTCACGCCTGTAATCCCAGCACTTTGTGAGGCCCAGGCGGGCGGATCACAAGGTCAGGAGTTCGAGACCATCTTGGCTAACACAGTGAAATACTGTCTCTACTAAAACTACAAAAAGTTAGCTGGGCATGGTGGCAGGTACCTGTAGTCCCAGCTACTCGGGAGGCTGAGGCAGGAGAACAGCGTGAACCGGGGAGGTGGAGCTTGCAGTGAGCCAAGATCGCACCCACTGCACTCCAGCCTGGGCAACAGAGCGAGACTCTATCTCAAAACAATAAATAAATAAATAAAAATAAAAATAAAATAAAACAAAACAGAAAATAACAAGTATTGGTTAGTACATGGAGAAATGGAAACTGTTCTGCATTGCTGGAGGAAATGTAAAATGGTATATTCACTGTGGAAATCTGTTCCTCAAAAACTTAAACACAGAATTACCATATGATTCAGCAATCCCATTTCTTGGGTATATACATAATAGAAATGAAAGCAGGACCTCAAAGATGTATTTGTACACCTATGTTTATAGCAGCATTATTCACAATACTCAAACGGTGGAGGCCGGGCGCGGTAGCTCACGCTTGTAATCCCAGCACTTTGAGAGGCCGAGGCGGGCGGATCACAAGGTCAGGAGATCAAGACCACGGTGAAACCCCGTCTCTACTAAAAATACAAAAAAAAATTAGCCGGGTGTGGTGGCGGGCGCCTGTAGTCCCAGCTACTCGAAGAGGCTGAGGCAGGAGAATGGCGTGAACCCGGGAGGCGGAGCTTGCAGTGAGCCGAGATTGCGCCACTGCACTCCAGCCTGGGCGACAGAGCGAGACTCCGTCTCAAAAAAAAAAAAAAAGGTGGAAACAACCCAACGGTCTATCAGTGATGGATATCCAATGAATGGATAAACAAAATGTGGTACTTGGACGTATGATGGAATATTATTCAGCCTTAAAAAAATAATAAAATCCCAGCCAGGCACGGTGGCTCACGCCTGTAATCATAGCACTTTGGGAGGCCAAGGCGGGTGGATCACCTGAGGTCGGAAGTTAGAGACCAGCCTGACCAACATGGAGAAACCCTGTCTCTACTAAAAATACAAAATTAGCCGGGCGTGGTGGCACATGCCTGTAATCCCAGCTACTCAGGAGGCTGAGGCAGGAGAATCACTTGAACCTGGGAGGCAGAGGTTGCGGTGAGCTGAGATCGCACCATTGCACTCCAGCCTGGGCAACAACAGCGAAATTCTATCTCATAAAATAAAATAAAATAAAATAAAATAAAAATAAAAAATAAAATAAAATAAAACTCTATCATGTGCTACAACATGAATGAACCTTGAAAACAGTAAGCTAAGTGAAATAAGCCAAATACAAAAGGCCCCACACTGTATGATTCCACTTTATTAAGTACCTAGGGTGGTCAAATTAAGAATTTGACAGAAAGTAGAGTCGTGGTTGGCTAGGAGCTAGAGGCAAAGGGGAATAGGGAGTTACTGTTTAATGGGTACAGAGTTTTAGTTTGTAAAGACAAAAAAGGTTTTGAAAATGGGTTAAAGTGATGGTTGCAAGAGAATGTGAATGTTACTTGATGTAACTGAACTAAACATGTAAAAATGGTTAAAATGCTAAATTTTGTTATGTATATTTTACTACAATTAGAAAAACACAGAAAAAATCATATATATGATAAAGTTACCATCTGACACAGCAATTCTACTCCTAGATATGTAACAAGAGAACTGAAAACATACGTCCAGGCCAGGCGCGGTGGCTCACGCCTGTAATCCCAGCACTTTGGGAGGCCGAGGCAGGTGGATCACAAGGTCAGGAGATAAGAGACCATCCTGGCTAACACAGTGAAACCCCGTCTCTACTAAACATACAAAAAATTGGCCGGGCATGGTGGCGGGCACCTGTGGTCCGGGCTGCTCAGGAGGCTGAAGCAAGAGAATGCTGTGGACCCGGGAGGCAGAGCTTGCAGTGAGCCGAGATTTGCGCCACTGCACTCCAGCCTGAGTGACAGAGCAAGACTCCATCTCAAAACAACAACAAAAAAATATGTCCAAACAAAAACATGCACATGAATGTTCACAGTAGCATTATTCATAATAGCCAAAAGGTGGAAGTAACCCAAGTATCCATTAATGAATGAACAAAAATGTGGTATGTCCACACAATGGAATATCATTCAGTCTTAAAAAAGGAATAAAATACGGATTACATGTGGCAACACGGATGAACCTTAAAAACACGCCGTTCTATTTTCTGTTACTTTATTTTAGAATTCTGAAATTAGCCTATGTAGGGAGAGGTAATACAAAAAAACAAATTTGTACCCATTAAACATTAAGATTTAAACAGACTCTCCATGTTTATTAAACACTCTACAGTATACACAGAAAGATCATTGTGCTGTGTTTAAATTTCATTACATTTCTTTTTTTTTTTTTTGAGATGGAGTCTTGCTCTGTCACCCAGGCTGGAGTGCAGTGGTGCAATCTTGGCTCACTGCAACCTCTGCCTCCTGGGTTCAAGCAATTCTCCTGCCTCAGCCTCCTGAGTAGCTGGGATTACAGGCACGTGTCACCATGCCCGGCTAATTTTAAGTAGAAACCGGGTTTCAACGTTAGCCAGGCGGGTCTCGAACTCCTGACCTCAGGTGATCCACCCGCCTCAGCCTCCCAAAGTGTTGGGATTAACGGCATGAGCCACCGTGCCCAGCAAATTACATTGTATTTCTTACATAAAATTGTTGCACACTGGCCAGGCGTGCTGGCTCACGCCTGTAATTCCAGTACTTTGGGAGGCCAAGGTGGGCAATCACAAGGTCAGGAGTTCAAGACCAGCCTGGCCAACATGGTGAAACCCTCTCTACTAAAAATAAAACAATTAGCTAGGTGTGGTGGCGCACGTCTGTAATCCCAGCTACTCGGGAGGCTGAGGTAGGAGAATCGCTTGAACCTGGGAGGCAGAGGTTGCGGTGAGCTGAGATCGTGCTGCTGCACTCCAGCCTGGGTGACAGAGCAAGACTCTGTCTCAAAAACAAACAAACAAACAACAACAAAAAAACTGTTGCATACAAAGAAAATAATTATTTGAAGTTTAATATTTAAAATGCATTGTGCTACATAACTTGATTATTAATGAAATGTAAAAACAAAAACAACAAAAATTCGAACCCAATAGCAACCATTACCTATTTTCCCTTCCCTCCAGCCAGATGCCCCAGAGACTTGCCTACTCTGGGCATTTGATATAAACGTAATTATATAATATGTGGCTTTTTGTGTCTAGTTTCTTTCATTTAGCATGTTTTTAAGGTTCATTAACATTGTCATATGTATCTGTATTTCATTCCATTTTTTTATGACTGAAAATATTCCATTGTATGGATATACCACATTTTGTTTATCCATTCATTCATTAATGGACTTCTACATTTTGGCTTTATGAACCATCTACTATAAACGTTCACATACACATTTTTGTGTGGATGTGTGTTTTCAATTCTCTTGTTACGTATCGAAGAGTAGAATTGCTGGGTCAGATAGACGGTAACCATGTTTAACGTGTTGAGGAACTATCAAACTTTTTCCACAGCTACTACATTATGTCATAATTCCACCAGCAATGTGTAATAGTTCTCATTTCTCAACATCCTTGCCAATACAACACTTGTCACTGTCACCTTTTTTTTTTTTCCAGACAGTTTCACTCTGTCACCCAGGCTGGAGTGCAGTGGAGCGATCTCAGCTCACTGCAGCCTCCATCTCCCGGGTTCAAGTGATTTTCATACCTCACCCTCCCCAGTACCTGAGATTGCAGGCATGCACCACAATGTCCACTTCACTTTTGTGTTATTAGTAGAGATGGGTTTCACCATGTTGCCCAGGCTGGTCTCAAACTCCTGACCTCAGGTGATCCGCTGGCCTTGGCCTCCCAAAGTGCTGGGATTACCAGCATGAACCACTGCATACAGCCCACCTTTTAAAATTCTAGCCATCCTAGTGGTGTGAAGAGGTAGTTCATTTTGCTTTTTTCTTTTTTTGAGACAGAATTTCTCTCTTGTTGCCCAGGCTGGAGTGCAATGGCGCGATCTCGGCTTACCGCAACCTACACCTCCCGGGTTCAAGTGATTCTCCTGCCTCAGCCTCCCGAGTAGCTGGGATTACAGGCATGCACCATCACGCCCAGCTAATTTTGTATTTTTAGTAGAGACGGGGTTTCTCCATGTTAGTCAGGCTGGTCTCAAACTACCGACCTCAGGTGATCCGCCCGCCTCAGCCTCCCAAAGTGCTGGGATTACAGGCGTGAGCCATCATGTCTGGCCATTTTTCTTTTAATTGACAAATAATAATTGTGTATATTTATGGGGTACAAAGTGGTGTTTTGATATATGTATACATTGTGAAATGATTCAATCAAGCTAATTAACATATCCAGCAGGCCGGGTGTGGTGTGGCTGACACCTGTAATCCTTTGGGAGGCCCAGGCGGGCAGATCACTTGAGCCCAGGTGTATCAAACCAGCCTGGGCAACATGGTGAAACTTCATCTCTACAAAAAATACAAAAATTAGCTGGGCATTGTGGCACGTACCTGTAGTCCCATCTACTCAGGTGGCTGAGATGGGAGGATCAATGGAACCCGGGAGTTCGAGCCTGCAGTGAGCCTTGATTGTGCCACTGCACTGCAGCCTGGGTAAGAAAACAACAACAACAACCCCCACATATCCAGCACTTGAAGTATTTAGTGTGTGTGTGTGTGTGTGTGCGTGTGTGTGTGTGTGTGTGTGTGTGTGTGTGTGTGTGTGGTGGGAACATTTAAATTCTAATCTTTTAGCAATTTTGAAATATATAACACATTACTAAATATAGTCACCCTGCTGTACGAAAGACCATTAAAATTTATTCCTCCCGTCAAACTGAAACTCTGTACCCTTCAATCAACATCTCCCCTTTCCTCATTCCTACTTGTCCACACCCCACCACCAGCCTCTGGTAATCACCGTTCTCCTCTCTACTTCTATGAGGTCGACTTTTCTAGAATCCATATTTAAGTGAGATCATGTTTATTCACTTAGCATACTGTCCTCCAGGTCTTCCCATGTTGTTCCAAATGACAGAATTTTCTTCTTTTTAAAGGCTGAATAGTATTCTGTTGTATATATTAATATATACCACATGATCTCTATCCATGTATTCATTGATGAACACTTACATTGCTTCCATATCTTGCTTATTGTGAACAATGCTTCAATGAACACTGGAATGCAGGTATCTCTTTAACACACTGATTTCAATTTCTTTGGATTTTTTATTTGCATTTCCCTAATGACTAAAGATGTTGGGCAACTTTTCATTTGCTTATTGGCTGTTTGTGTATCTTCTCCTGAGAAATGTCTATTCAGATCTTTGCCAATTTTCAATTAGATTATTTGTCTTTTTATTATTGAGTTGTAAGAGTTCTTTATATATCCTAGATACAAGTCTCTTATCAATATACAATTTGGAAATATTTTTTTCCATTCTTTAAATTGTCATGTCATTTTACTGATGATGCCCTCTGAGGCACTAAAGTTTTTAATTTTGATGAAGTTCAAATAACCTATTTTTCCTATTTTCTTTGTTTGTAGTTTTAGTGTCCTATCTGAGAAACCATGGCCTAACCCAAAAACCATGAAAAATTTTTCCTGTTTTCTTCCATGAGGTTTATAGTTTTAAGTCTTAGATTTGGATCTGTGACTTAAGTTAATTTTTCTTTCTGTCTGGTGTGAGGGAACAGTCCAATTTCATTCTTGTGCATGTAGATATCCAGTTGTCCCAGCACCATATGTTGAATTTTCTTGGTAATCTTGCTGAAAATTAATTGACCATAAATGTAAGGGTTTCTTTCTAGGTTCTGAATTCTAGTGCACTGATCCGTCTGTCCTTATGCTGGTTCCACAGTCTTAATACCCACATGGAATTTTAATTCACTTACCACAAGTAAAGCTAATGATATCAAATTAGTACTATTTACATTTATTATCTCTCAATATTATAAAATCTTATGTATTAGAAAGCCTTGTTTTATATATATATAATTTACTTTTACAATCTTATTGTAGCATATGCATATAAAGTAAAAGTCTACTTTAAGATAAAAAATAAAATTCCTTATTATTCATTAAAAAAACTGATTTATAGAAATTCCAACACCATGGCAACAGAAAACGCTATTTCAACCCTGAGCCCTTTAAGTAATACCTTAAAGATTAAAAGATTACTTACATTTCATAGCAACATATTTACACATTTACTTATACAGTCACTGCCTACAGACCAGCACACACCCTCTCTCTCTCTCACACACCCACATAAATGGTTCAATTGAAGCACATGAGATTTCTATATTCCCACATAATGACCAAATTTTAGAATCAATATTTGAAATAAGAATTATCAACAGAAATCAAGACTCTTAAGATATTTACTATATTTCTGATATTTCAAATTTAAGCAAAGTGATCTATATGTATATATGTCATTATAAAAAAAACTGACCAGCAAAAAAATAGCAGCCTTTAAAAATGCCTTATTAAGATTTCCTTGTTTAGGATATGAAGAATAAGGGAAACATCTCCAATTCAACAGCAATGAACTGATATTTAAATAATATGCTTTTCTTATGATGATGATGACACTTACAGGACATTATAAACATACCTCTTAGGAGGAATTATTTCACATTTTCATTAGGCAAAGGCAGGCATGTAAATATAATGTGCCTTTGATAACAGAACACCAAAAGGACTAGAAGCAAATGCTAACAGCATATTTTGAATTTCAACTACATAACCTATAACTGTAATATTTGCTTTTGAAATTGAGTTTTCATTAAAAAAATCAGGAATCTTACTAATTATCTCACTTATAATTAATTTTATTTAAATGTGATTTCTTTATAAGTTTTCCTTCATAGTAATGATTATGGATCTCTTCTATAACACTATAGCCAGGAAAAAAAAACCCACAAAGGTCTCCAAACCAAAACTTTATTAAGTATTTACTATGGTAACTACTATAACGTGATAACAATATACCTACAAAAAGTTATGGCATGTAGGCCAGGCTTGGTGGCTCACGCCTGCAATCTCAGCACTTTGGGAGGCCGAGGCGGGCGGATCACCTGAGGTCAGGAGTTCGAGACCAGCCTGGCCAACATGGTGAAACCCCATCTCTACTAAAAAATACAAAAAAAAAAAAAAAAATTGGCCAGGCGTAGTGGTGGGCACCTGTATCCCAGCTACTTGGGAGGCTGAGGTGGAGAACTGCTTGAACCCAAGAGGTGGAGGTTGCAGGGAGCCGAGACAGTGCCACTGGACTCTAGCTTCGATGACAGAGCGAGACGGTCTCACAAAAAAATTATGGCATGTATTAAATTGATAGATTTTAACTGTCAGCAAAATAGAAGGAAAGAGGCTGAAAAAGTCAATGTGTAAAACAAAATTTTCTATTCATCTGAATAAAGCTCTAGTTACACATAGATTCTTAACTTTCCTAAATACTTTGAAGATTGTTGGTTGGGCGCAGTGGCTCAAGCCTGTAATCCCAGCACTTTGGGAGGCCAAGGCAGGTGGATCACCAGAGGTCAGGAGTTCGAGACCAACCTGACCAACATGGTGAAACCCCCCCCCCCCACCAAAAATACAAAAATTAGCCAGGCATGGTTGCATGCACCTGTAATCCCAGCTACTCAGGAGGCTGAGGCAGGAGTATCGCTTGAACCTGGGAGGTGGAGGTTGTAGCGAGCAGAGATTGCACCACTGCACACACACACACACACACACACACACACACACACAAAACCGTCCAGTGGTGCCACCTTGGATAGACACCCACTGTACTAACATCTAAAGGAGGCTTATTTCCAGCAGAGAACAAAAGGGGAATTATATAAATGAATACAAATTAATCCTCTGGAAATGTGCCATTTAACTATACATTTAAGAGGTCCCACAGGTATATAAAAATTCTAGAGTTGCTTATCTTTAAAATCTATAAAATGGAGGGTCCATCTCTTTTATAATATATATGATTTCTCTCTATAAAACAAAGTTTTTTTGCTTTTGTTTTTTTTTTTTTCCCTGAGACAGAGTCTCGCTCTTGTCACCCAGGCTGGAGTGCAGTGGTGCGATCTTGGCTCACTTGCAACCTCTGCCTCTTGGGTTCAAGTGATTCTCCTGTCTCAGCCTCCTGAGTAGCTGGGATTACTGGAACCTGCCACCATGCCTGGCTAATTTTTGTACTTTTAGTAGAGACAGGGTTTTGCCATGTTGGCCAGGCTGGTCTCGAACTCCTGACCTCAGGTGATCCATTCACCTAGTCCTCCCAAAGTACTGGGATTACAGGCATGAGTCACCGTGCTCGGCCTTTTTTTTTTTTTTTTTTTAACTACTTGGTATTAAATGGCTAGGCAAGAGAAATTCTATCAATATTATTTAAGATTCTCCACATGGACAACTTGAAAACAATTCAGGCTGGGCGCAGTGGCTCACGCCTGTAATCCCAGCACTTTGAGAGGCTGAGGCAGGCAGATCACAAGGTCAGGAGATCGAGACCATCCTGGCTAACACGGTGAAACCCTGTCTCTACTAAAAATACAAAAAATTAGCCAGGCTTGGTGGCGGGCGCCTGTAGTCCCAGCTACTCGGGAGGCTGAGGCAGGAGAGTGGCATGAACCCAGGAGGCGGAGATTGCAGTGAGCCGAGATCACGCCACTGCACTCCAGCCTGGGCGACAGGGCAAGACTCCGTCTCAAGAAGAAAAAAAAAAAAAAAAAGAAAACAATTCAAATTATTTAAGTCAAATAGGAAATCACGGCACCTTGATTTCTAACAATGGAAGAGGTATTACATGTGTAAGACAGAATCTTATTTTGAACATTGCCTAGCTCTCTCATTCCATAGTGTAATCCTGGATTTCCTCTGGAGTATATCTTACACTCCTCTCCCAAAATACATAAAAAATGAGGTTTACACTTTCCCAAGCAAAGGTAACTTAATGCTACATATCGTCCCAGAAACAAGCCTAATTTTCCTTTATACGGTCTTTTCTTGTTTTGGAGGAAGAAAATGTTCTCTTGGGTGCCTACAGTCATGTCAAAAGCTTTACTAGGTTACTGTCTCAGCTTCTTCTGGAATTAGTCAAATCACATTTATTTCTTCATTAGATTCTTTTTAATCAACCCCAACAAACATTTGCCTTTGATTGTTATGCCTCAATTACTTAAACTTTGTGGGCATTTGACTTTGCAGCATCAAGTTTTTAGGAAATTTAATCATAATTAATGTGTGGAATAGCTGTAGCCAAAACAGAAAAAGATTCCTTCCTAGTCTTCATCTAAATGGATACCATATATCTCTGGATACTGCGGACTAAAACTGTACTGGCATTTTTTTAAAATTCTATTTTGAACTTTAAGTACAAACAGAATTGGTTTCCCTCTGTCACTCATGGGACTTTCCCAATATTATTCTTTTCCAAAGTACCTTCTTTCCTCACGCTTCCTTCATTCTTTTCCATCAAGTGTCCATGTTCAGTATTATTTTTCCTACTGCCCTCCCTCCACCCCCATGCATTAGCTGTAAAGTAGATGTAAAGCTTGGTGTAAGTCCAAAAATTTTATGATCAAAATATATACTTAGCAAATTGTTTGGCTAAATCTTTCATGTAGGATGAAAGATTATTACCACAATTCATTAGCAAATTATAGACTTTGAAATGTAGGCAGACAAATATTTGGCCCTGTATCAATCAATTTGGACCAGCTGGGTAGAAATTCACACAATCCCAGGAAACCTGGGAAGTGAGGTGCTCTTTCATTTTTCATTCACTTGAAACATTAAAGAAAAATTATCATTCTATAAAAATGTCCACTTTTCAAGATTTTAGCAAACAATTTTAGAATAGGTCTTATTTTCAGCCAATCACTACTTTAGTGACCAATAAACTAATCATTTTTCTTGCAATTGATTGTGGAAGAATAGTGCCTAATGCATACAGGGGCACTGTAATACTTAGCCATGATAACCCAGTTTAAAAAGCTAAATATTTAATAACAGTTCTACTGCTTTTAAAAGGTGGGGGGCTGTACTATAGACATTAAATAAGGCCCGAAACTAATTTTGCAGTTATTCATGATAAATAATATCATTAACATTCTCTCTCTGGGCCCCCCTAGCCTACTGAGGTGACCCTGTACAAAGATTCTGATTGATCCTATGTCTGTCTGTTTTGGTTAAGCTACAAGGCCGTATATAGGAACAGCTGCACTTTCGGAGCAACTTAAAACAAATTTCATCTTAGTGGCATCTAATCCAGTGCTTGGTACAAGACTCATGGAAAAGTCAGTGTCAAAATTAAACAATGCCGGCTTTGCAATGAGCAGATGCTTTTTGCCTTGCAGCTGTAAAACCCTAGAACAATCCAGTACTCTACTGTCTGGTCACGCAATGACCACAAAGCAAGGAATACATTTTGTCATTTATATAAAATGTTTACTACAAGCTTTTAAAATCTTTTTTCTCAAAAAAAAAAAAAGTTTTTCAAAATAATAAGAAGAATACATTGAGGGTAATAAGGTACTATACTATGGCCCTATATTGAGCAGTAAGATTTTTTAAAAGAACATTTATCACAAAAAGTATGTTTGAAAGAGAAAAACTCCTTAACTGTATAACACTGAGTCATACACAAGACACATCAGACAAAAGAAAAATTACCATAAACAGATGTTTTAAGAGGTTGTAACCAAATAACCTTTGGCGTATAAAGATAAACATGTAAATAATTTTCTACATGCAGGCCTTATCTTAATATGCCAAGTCTTGGTCCAGCTTATATTTATGAGCACTTTATATTCACTTACCCATCCTTTGGTTTAATTTCTTGTGTGTGTGTGTGTGTGTGTGTGTGTGTGTGTGTGTGTGTGTGTGTGTTTTACAGAGGGTTGGGGAGGAACGAAGAGGTTGGTTACTATTTCTTATCTTAGGACTAGAAGATAGTTAAACGCTAAAATACTTCTCAGCTTAAGTAATGTGGTACTTACCACATCTATGAAGAAATTATAGCCTTTCCCAACACATACTCTAGGAAAATAACCTTGTCTCTGGCATTCAGGAATCTAGGAGTTAATATTTTAATACTGAAAAAGAAAAACCTCTTCTTCATGCATGAGGAGCACTGTCTCTGTGAAACCAAAGAATCAGCCCCATCTAAGTAAGTGACTACATGGTCATGATCAATCCACTTCTGCTAACTGAGGTTCTGGCTTTAAAGATAGCTTTCTATTGTACCTACAAGAAAGAAATCTAGTACCTTTACCTTTATTTTAAATGGTCTGCTGCAAAAAATGTTTTGCAGTGAGTTTTTCTTAATCTTTCATATTTTTTCTTGAAATGTTTTTCTCCCCAAGGATATCAATTAATTAATGCCTCATTACTTACAAATTTCATTGTATATTTTGCTGGTGGAAGGTTTGGGAATTCTCCTTATATCCCTCCTCACCCAATAACTTACATTTGAATGAGCACTCCCAAAGTATGAGTACATTAATATGAATCAAATTTTATTTTAAATATATAAAAGGCATGCTACCCTCTTAAATGAAGTCTTTGAGAAAAAGATTTTTGTGGTTGCTTGTGCATTTCTGTGTTTTATTTTCTAAAAATGTAATTAAAACTTATTGACATAAAAAGCTTATTGATGCAATATGCCTTTTAAAACATAAATTCTAGACATTAATTTGAAGAGATGATCCAAACTTTAACAAGACTATGAAACATTTACAATCATCACGATGCACTATTGGTATGATTTTGTTGTATTCTTTGATAATAGCTATAATTAAAATGAACTGGAACATGGTGGCGGTAATATATGCCATCAAACAAAAGTAAACAATGCCACTAAAATATACCACAAGAATTAAATTTAGAACTACAAAAACATAAAAAGCAGGTGATGTATATTCCTAAATTTGATTCCTTGTATCCTAACCCACATAGTTTACAGTAAGAACTAATTACTTCACAGTGTTAGTATTCCAAATTACAGTACTATACATGAACAGCTTTAAGGATAAGGAATAACTATAAATTTGTACAAACTGGACAGGTTTTTTTATCTCATAACTTTGGTTAATAATCAGAAGTATGATAACAGAACTGTGTGAAAATATTGTTTGAAAGCATATTCCAAATTAAGATTATTAATTAAACAACTGCAATTCACACTTAATGTACTTTATTACATTACATATTTTTATAGGACCATCTAGAGATTTGCAAAAAATGGTTGGCTCAAATAAATGGTTCTCTTTTAAGTGCATTTTATCCCTTTAGGTTCACACAATAACAGCAATATATTTTTAAAGTATATATTTTACTCAAAAAATACATAAGTAAGTCACAAACCAAAAGCTAACAGATGTGTGACTTCTAATTAGTTATAATAATCTCTGCTTCAATGCCATTAGAATGAGCCTTTCTTTTCTTTTGAAAACTAAAAAAGCTTTCCTTTGAATTTTAAACTGTCAGGGTGCTTCAAAGTCAATGTACAAAATCTGCTTTGATTAAAATTTTAGACATCTACAGTGATAACTTTATGAAAGGAAAATATTAAATTATAATTATCCTAAACAGACACAGTCTTGTGAAACTAACCCTACATTCATGTTAAAACACAAAGAGTTGAATATAATGAATTTGATTCATCCTCGGACACAAAGCTTCACCACAGTAAACTCAGTCAACTGTTGCTCTTGCGCCTATATTCATGGTGCTTAAATAGCGCACTTTAAAACAAAAAAAACTCCAATTGGCTTTTCATACATCCACCCTCCCCAAAAATAACGCACTTGAAAAACTCAAATGATATGAAAGGCTTCAAGGCCTCTTTTCTCCCTTTCATACCCCCCCACTTTTTTTTTTATTTCTGTTTGCAGTAATCTGCCTTTCTCTTTCTCATTGCTACAGAGCAAGCGAGGAGGCTCAGAGCTTTGAAAAGGGGGCTCAGTGTGTAATGGGTCCACTAGAATTAATTTACTTGCACCAAATCCATTGAGCACAGAGGTTCTTTTCCCCCCTTCTCTCCCTCTCTTCTCAAATCATTTGGAGTCGAACGCAGCCCCCGGCCTTTGTAATTCTAGTAAAGCACTTAAAGTGCACAGTAGGTGTTCATGAGGACCATCTGGTCAAAAGCAAAACAAGCTGCTGATTTTGCCTTTGAATAGAATGAAGCAAGTGTGAATTAGTCTCTTCAATTAGCACTATTACAACCTGTCAAGTGCATATTGTAAAACAGGATTATTACAGTATTGGTCACCAGTGCAATTATTTACTCTCTGCCTTTTCTTGCATATAAAAAAATCTTACGTTTATTAGTTTCTGATAACTGAACGTAATTTCTCTTAACCCAGGCATTTCAAAACTACCAACACATAAATCACAGATTATGAAATGTGGTCAGCTATCATGTTTGATAAACATATCTTAAGTAACAAAAGGCTAAAGATTGTTCTTAATTCTTAAAATGTCATTGCTTCTATCGTCTTGAAATGCAGGTAGACAAATACTTATATGGGCCAAAAAGATATCCAATCCAGATTATTCTAAAATACTTCCAGAAAGGGGAAAAGACTTGTCAGTTCCAAAGAGCTGCGTTATAAATATTAAATGTATTACTTCAGGGGATAATTTATTAAGAATCACAGGAAACCTCAATATTTATAAAATGATCCCTACTGATTTATACATTTGAAGTGGTATGATTTCAACAGATCTGTTTTCAAATGCAACTTGAAACTAATAATATATATGCATATTTAAAAGATGCATAATCGTCTTTTCTGAAAGCTGAATAAAGGCTTGAATTCACTGCCCAGTTGCAGAAGAAATTATCTCTTTCTTTCTTGCTAAAATATCATTCGTGATTTCAAATTTTAAAAAATCAAACTATAATATGTTAATTAAATTGGTTCATTCTAATTGATCCAATATATGCCATTTATCTTGCAGTAAAAACAAACCACTTACACTTTTAATTAAATAAGCACACAACTTAATTTACCCTCTTGCATATGCACATTCTCAGTTACCCTACTCTTACTTCAGTTCTGTGCCAGCAACCCCAACCCTCCCCATACTGGAAAACAAAACAAACAAACCAAAAAAACACCCAATACTTTAAAACATTTACAGAAAGGCCATGTTAGCTAAGGAGTTATAGTCAACCCACTACTAGAACATCAATAATTAGCACAATCTGTGAAAGACTACATATTTTAATTACTGTTACTGGCCACCAGCATTAAAGGAGAATAGTCCAAAATATACGCTAGTCAAGCAAGTTAAGAAAGTAGCAAGTAGAAAAATAGACACAACACACAAAATCCGACGTTAGGTTCAAATGTTCAGAATCAGAGTTAGCCTTATGATTATTTAGCCAAGATTATTTTTAAGGATTGGTATAATCTATGTATTTAGTTCATTCAGTTCCTGAGACTAATTCAACTCTATTGGCTTCCCACTTAATCACTAGTTTGTACAACACCGTAATAGTATTGAAATGTTTTACTACTCCCTGCAAGATATATCTTTATAGGTTGCCAATTTTCCCCTTTCATGCCATTAAGAACTAAATCAACATTAATAAGAACAGTGAGAATTCTGGGGTAAAGTGAAACTTGGAAGAGGATTTAAATAATTCCAATAGCTATTCATCATGCTTCTTGCTGTAACAGATAAGTAATACTCCATGATTCTGCACTAAAAATACTTAGGTTTCTTATTGTTATTCTGGGTCATGTGTATATTCCTTAAATTTATACGACATCTACAAAGAAAACAATATTTTGCCTAACAGAAGCTTCTGCAGTAGTAAGGCTGATAACAAAGAATCAGTTTCCAAGAAAAGTTGGCTTGATTTCAAAGACTTCATATCCTTTTCCACACCTGGGTTTTGGATTTGCTGAAAGCAAATCAATCATTTTTTCCCCTTAATTTAACCCACCCCAAGTGCATTTGTAACCACAGATCTTTAATAGTATTAGTGAGAATTACTAGAATCTGCACAATAAACTGTTGACAAATCTGAATTCTCAGCATAAAAAAAATTCATTAAAATAAGGTAAGCCTGTTTAAACTTAAGGAAACTCACAATTTTAAAGTGTGACAAATACTTAATTTAGGACCCAAAAAGGTTGAAAAGACAGACTATCACAGAGTTACTGTCACATTCTTTGATATTTTTTACAAGCTGTTTGGTCATAATGGAAAAGAGAAAAGATTTTTCGTCTTTCAGACTACTTGCAACTCTCTCCATTCTGACCTTTTTATACTGTCACTGCTTTCTCCTCAACTAGGAGGATAATGTAAGTGAAAGGATTTGTACAGAGTTTTAAAAAAACAAAATCAAAATGAAAACCCTCAATAACTAACTGGCTTAAATTAAAACCTAGAGCACCTAAAGGACACAAGTCACGCATTGTGAGGCAGCAGACCACAAAGCCAGAATTGAACAAACACTTGTACAACTCTTGGTTTATCACCATTAACTTGCAATGACCATATGGTCATTGAATAGTTTATTTGAAATTCAAACTGCATTTTAGTTCTATTTTCTAACTCAGTATTTTTTAAAAATGTACTTTGTTCTAATTAAAACTTGAAATCATAGTGCCTTTTTCAATCCTATTTCATTTAATAGAAATTTCCCTCTGGGTGAAAGATAGTGCAAAGTTTTCTTTTAAAAATGCAAGGCTTTCAAAAATTTAAAAAAAAAAAAAAAAAAATATATATATATATATATATATATATATAAAATACACTAAAAAAATGACCAGGAACTTTTGTGTTTTGAACATTTTTTCCTTTCCCTCAATTATATTAGTCAGGATTTATTCTTGGACCTATTAATACTGAAAAGAAATTCCTGAAACTGGTGAGACAGATTAATTTACAATTTAGCACATATGGTATCATTAAGCTTTCACATTAATAAAAAACAAATACTAGCACTATAAAATAAAACTACAAAATAGTTTCACAATTATATTTTTATCCTGATGCAATCAAACTAACTTTCCAATCATGCAACAGCAAAAAATGTACATACTTAAGTGTGATTGTGGATTGAATAGCTGTAGATAAGAGCACCTTGTCCTTCACCTGAAACTACCCCCTCCATCACAGGTGTTCCACAAGTTGAAGCAGAAAAGTCACAGAACTAGGCCCAGAGAGGTCCCACATCCTTTATCTAAGTTGTACAGAATAAAACAGCCTACGTGTACCTGTCTACTCACAGAAAAGCAAGTGACATAAGTAGCAACTGCATTTATTTGTTCCTGGCAAACTAGCATTTAAAAATATTATTTTAAATTAACTTACAGGGAAAAAAAGGAAAAAGGAAAAGAAACCAAATTCTTGACAAGAAATACATAAGAATATCTGTCTTTGCAAAAGTATTTCTGGAACATTTTTAAAACGACATTTAGAAAATGGTATAAAAAAGATTTACTGTTTTTAAGTCCTTGAAGCTTAAGATATATTTGATAATCTAAATAGCAGGCCACGGAGAACAGTTTCAGCCAACCGTGGCACACAATGGCACATTTACAGAATTTTAAATATTTCTTTTAATAATTGATGTAGTCATTTTGAATCATTCTGCATAGGATATCAGGTGTGAGCAGATTGCATTAACGCTGCTTAAACATTTCAACTTGTCAGTATGGCCAACTCGATTTCGGAAATATTTGCAGTATTTTCCCATCGAAACAGTAATAAAGGCAAAATAAATATATGCCACTACTTTATAATCACCGAACATTAATGAATATTTTATGTCTTTTTAAATCTCCCTGTTTAATTTAAAAGGGTGAAATTAAGTCTCCTCCCTGCAATATGCCAATTATCTGTAAATCAAACAATAACTTGGCCATTATGCTCCTTTTTGTTAATATAAGAGAAGCTAATTTGAAAACACTGAATGGCATTTTTAGGCTATCTGCTGAATAGTCCTTTCTGCCCTCTTGTGGGAGAAAGCTGAAAACACACTCAAATAACAGAAACTAGGGGTGGGGGTTGAGAGGGTGGCAGCAAAATTATGGCTAGAAAATTCAACCCCAAAGGAAAAAAAGGCAAACTATATTTATTCATCATGCATTATATTATTCTTCAATTTTCAAGTCAGCAATAAAATGAATTTACCTCTTATCTTTGTTATGTTGGTTAAACAAGTTATTTTAAATCTAAATTTCCTTGTTTCATTATATTCACATACACAATTTAGATTTTACTATCCTGTAAAATTTCAGATGCTATAATAACTCGGAGATGGAGCCACAGCAAAACATTATTTCTACTAGAAAAACATAAATGATTCTTCAAGGAATTAAGTTTTTTAATTTAGAGAATAAAATACTCATTATGGAGGATGAAAATGAAATTACAATTTATACATATTTAAAATCCTGAAAAAAAATTAAATAACGCAAACCTACGATTCAGTTTAGGAATCAGATCAGAAAAAAATTTTAAAGAGTTTAGTTTCTAGAGTCAACAAACTATTCAAGTAATCAATGAAGAAAATAAACTTAAAGCAATGAGTTATTCATGTCAAATTCAGAAGCTGAAATTCATTAACACAATATAAAAAAGGAAGCCATTAATAGTCTACAGAATCAGTTCATATATTTCTGAAAGAAAACACTAGGGTGAAAACTGGTTCTTTCAAAATGACATTAAGTGATTATTTTAAGCAATGTAGTCTAAGAAAAAAATTATAAAATAATCCAAGATTAAGCATGATTAATTCTCTTTAGAAAAATTAGTAGACAAATGACTGTTGCTTTCCTAACTTATAAGGTGTAATGCAACATAGTCATCATTTCAATGTTTCTAAACACAAGTCCTGTCATAGCCTTAAATGTTTCCCCCACCCTCCATGGAGATAGAATTACTAGCTTTTAGGTGGGTGGGGCCCAAGGCACACGAAGAAGGTATCTCTTCTCTCTTGGGGGAGGTTCTCTTTTGAAACAGTGGCCCTGGTTGGTCGTGTTGAAGAAAATACTGACACTATAAATAGACTCTTCACATATTCTAAGCTAAAAGATAGTCTCCAACAGCATCTTAGGCATACTGCCCAAGAGCAGGATGGAGCTGCTTAAGAAAAGTCCCCTCAAATTCCTTTTAGAAACAGGCAGAGTACACAATATAAATAATTATTTGAGAGCAACCTTTCAAATAAAAGCATCCTCCAAAATGAATGTTGTCAACAATTTCCAAAGTAGTATTTTGAATAATGACTATGAAACCGTGAAATATATTACATAATAATCAGTTATTTTTAAGCAGCAATTCAAGTTGACTAGTTTAAAAACTATCAAGAGTTCCCATTTACATCTTTCTAGGTCAAGTCATTTACTATATCTACAGTAATCATTGATGCTCCAGTTAATTAAAATTTAAGAACCCAATAATGAAACATAAAGAGAATTTCCAACCAGAACAGATAAGCCGTCTTTAACAGGGTCAACATTAGCTATAATGAGCTACCTTTATTTCTTAGCTGTGAGACATAACTCACCTCTTGAATAGTACTGCTTCCTGAGAAGTTCAGGTTGTACTCCCGCTGGACTTCTCGGTGGGTGATGATCAGCATGAAGTTTTGATTTAATGACTCCTGCAGGGCACTGAAAGGGTTGAAAGAAAAACGGGGAACTTAGAGATGAACAAGTTCTAGCTTGCTTTACAGCTAGCTGCAAAAACCCCAGGAGTACCCTAACCTCCACACAGGCATGTCCGGGCCCAATGTTATCATATTTTCAGCTCCTAAAGGCAAGAGAACACACTGAGAAAAACCAAGGGGAGCTAACCTGTTAACTCTTTCTCGACCAAGGTGTTTTTAAATTTCAAGTCTAAATGCTTTGTATACTTAAGAATTTTCTACAAGTCATATGCTAACACATAATATCTGCATATGTATGTCCTCCAACAAAACTGTCAATTATATCAACTCCAAATATGCTACTAAAATGTATATTCAAAGACTCTGGTTCAATTCCAAGTAAAATAGTTGTTCTAGAATAACAGAAGTATGAAACTATTATTTATGTTCATGAATGTGGTATAATAGAATCTGATTTCAGTCAAAATTCAGAAGATATTGAAATCTACAGAACTTTAATTGCTATGTAAAAATTCATTCAAAATAATTGTGCTTTCACTTAGGACTCAGTAATACACAGAATTTAGAAACTGGAGAAATCATAGCAACATTTTGTAAAGCCTATAACAAAGTTCCAAAATTTAGAAATTTATCAGAACCATGAAGAGTATATGAAATTAGTGACAAAAAATTAAGAAACATAAGTCATGGTTCTATTTTTATCTCCTCCTGGAACTGTCAATTATATCAAATTCCAAATATGCTACTAAAATGTATACTCAGAGACTCTGGTTCAATTACAAGTGAAATAGCTGTTATGGAATAACAGAAGTATTAAACTAATATTAAATGAGTATTAAACTAATATTAGAAATATTATTTTCATCAGTATTGAAAATAAAGACTTATCACTAGTATGCCTGAATAATTTCTACTGCCTGTCTCAAGTGTAATTTTGCCATGCCTATGGTACCAGGAAAATATTTCGGGTGTTCTCCGTGGTTTTAGCCTTCAACTTTCCTCCTTTGCCCATCTGTAACTATGTGACAAATACACACACAACATAAAGATTAGAATTAGACAGACAGGCCAGGCGCGGTGGCTCACGCCTGTAATCCTAGCACTTTGGGAGGCCGAGGCCGGTGGATCACGAGGTCAGGAGATCAAGACCATCCTGGCTAACATGGTGAAACCCCGTCTCTACTAAAAATGCAAAACATTAGCCAGGTGTGGTGGCGGGCACCTGTAGTCCCAGCTACTTGAGAGGCTGAGGCAGAGGAATGGCATGAACCCGGGAGGCGGAGGTTGCAGTGAGCCAAGATTATGCCACTGCACTCCAGCCTGGGCGACAGAGTGAGACTCTGTGTCAAAAAAAAAAAAAAAAAAAAAAAAAAAAAAGAATTAGGCAGATAATCTGTCTGCCCTATTGCCTTCCATAGCGTTCACAGGTTAATTATAGACTATACCTAGCAAGCACCAATGTATGTATCATGAAATATTACTAATCAAAATAAAAGGAAATCACACCCAACTAAAATAGAATTTCTTGAAGCAAAGACCTTTGTCATTATATCCTTAGAAATTAAGCATAATGGGCTGGGTACACTGGTGCATGCCTGTAATCCCAGCACTTTGGGAGGCCGAGGCGGGTGGATTGCCTGGACTCAGGAGTTCGAGACCACCCTGCGTAACACGGTGAAACCTCGTCTCTACTGAAATACAAAAAAAATTAGCTGGGCGTCGTGCCGGGCTCCTGCAGTTCCAACTACTCGGGAGGCTGAGGCAGGAGAATCACTTGAACCCAGAAGGTGGAGGTTGCAGTGAGCTGAGATGGCACCATTGCACTCCAGCCTGGGCGACAGAGGGAGACGCTGTCTCAAAAAAAAGAAAGAAAAAAGAAAAAAAGGAAAAGAAAGAAAAGAAATTAAGCATAACGTGTGGCATACTACAGATATTTATTGAATAATGAATGAATTGTGAATTTCTAGAAGGCAAGAGTCTTATTCATCTTTGTATCTCACACAGAAATGTTGCCTTCTGGAAAACTACCATGGGAGTTAAAACTTTGATTTTATTCATTTATTTATCAACATTAACTTGATGACTTGCATTGTTCCAGGTGCTAAGGAGCTGCATGCGCCACTACGCCCAGCTAATTTTTGTATTTTTAGTAGACATGAGGTTTCACTATGTTGGTCAGACTGGTCTTGAACTCCTGACCTTGTGATCCGCCCACCTCAGCCTCACAAAGTGCTGGGATTACAGGTGTGAGCCACAGCACCCGGCCCACCCCTGGAACATTTTATAAAGGGAACTAGTAAGATATGACTTACAGCCGGGCACGGTGGCTCATGCTTGTAATCCCAGCACTTTGGGAGGCCGAGGCAGGTGGATCACGAGGTCAGGAGATCGAGACCACGGTGAAACCCCGTCTCTACTAAAAATACAAAAAATTAGCCAGGCGTGGTGGCGGGTGCCTGTAGTCCCAGCTACTCGGGAGGCTGAGGCAGGAGAATCACTTGAACCTGGGAGGCAGAAGTTGCAGTGAGCCGAGATCACGCCACTGCACTCCAGCCTGGGCCACAGAGCGAGACTCCGTCTCAAAAAAAAAGATATGACTTACATTTACATTTATACAAGATTCTTCTGGCTGCTCTGGCCACAGTGAGCAAAGACTGGGGGTAGGGAGAGCAGACAGGAGGCTGGTTCAGGAAAGAAGTGATAGTAGCTTGCACTAAGGTGGTAGAGGCACAGATGAAAAGCTGTCAAGTTCAGAATATATTTTAGAGGTGGAAGTCAGACCACTTACTGATGGAGTGTGAGAGAAAAACATAACCCCAAGGTCTCTGGCCTAAGTAAATAGGAGAATGGAATTACATTTAACAAGAAAAAGTGGAGTAGCGGCAGGTGAGGTGGAGAAATTGAGAGTGAAGTTTTCGTTCAAAGTTTGAGATGTCCATTGAGATGTTTTGAGATGTCTATTAGACAGTTAAAAAAAAAAAAAAAAAATGTCATGTAGAGCTCAATATAAGGCTCAAAGATCAAGTAAGAGAGCCCAGAGCAGGAGAGTCAGTAGCATATAGTCAGTTTTTAGGCTTTGTGGCCAAAACAAATTACCTAGAAAAATAAGTGACACAGACAAAAGAGAGGCCAAGGTGGAACCCTAGGGCATTTCAGTCATTTGAAATCAAGCAGAGGAGAATGAGTCAGTTTAAAGGGGATTGATAAATCATCAGTGAGAGAAGAGAAAAATCAAGAAAGTCTAGTATAAGGGAGCCAAAAGAAATAACTGTTTCAAATAGGAGGGTGGGATCAGTTACGCCAAATGCTACTGAGGCATTAAAGGTGGGAAGGGAAGAAAAATGACCACGTTCAGGAAGCAGCAAAAAGCTCAATATGACTGCAGTGAAGGCTGTGTGAGAGAAGTCTACTGGGAAATGAGGCTCAAACAATAGATGGGGTCAATGATCAATATATATATGTTGAATGAATATGAGGACGGAAGTGGCGAGTAATGGAAAGACATCTTGAAGTTTGAAGGCCTTTCAAAGTTAGATCTATTGTACAACTATTCTCCAAAATGTGGCTTTTTCTCTAGAGCTTGTCTGACATCCCCTTGTCAAAAACATGCTCACTACAATCTTTGTTCATATTGTTCTCATCCTCCTTTCCTCTGCTCCCTTCCAAATACTGCACAGCTTTCAGATCACCTTTCAGGCCTCTACTTGGGTTTACTAATGACCTTCTCTTCTCCTCTGAATTCCTGTATCACATACTTTATTGTCTTGTACAGTTTGCTTTGTTTCATGTGTGGATACCCTGAATTCTAGACTATATGTTTTTATAATAACTGATTACTTATCAGTATATCCCTTGGAAAGCAGCACACTAGAAGGTGATTCAATTCAACTGTATAAAGATTCAAGAAATACTTCTGCATGTTCTGAACTGCATATAAAGAACTACTGATTAGGCCGGGCGCGGTGGCTCACGCCTGTAATCTCAGCACTTTGGGAGGCCGAGGCGGGCGGATCACGAGGTCAGGAGATCGAGACCATCCTGGCTAACATGGTGAAACCCCGTCTCTACTAAAAATACAAAAAATTAGCCGAGTGCAGTAGCAGGTGCCTGTAGTCACAGCTACTTGGGAGGCTGAGGCAGGAGAATGGCGTGAACCCGGGAGGCGGAGCTTGCAGTGAGCCTAGATCATGCCACTGCACTCCAGCCTGGGTGACAGAGCGAGACTCCATCTCAAAAAAAAGAAAAAAAAAAAAGAACTACTGATTATCTTTTTCTTAGCCTGAGGTTTCATTTTACTCACAAAATTATACTTCTGAAAGGTTAATTGCCCCTGGTCATCAAGCTACAAAGAGGTGGAACTAATTGTCCCTGGTCATCAAGCTACAAAGGGGTAGAACCCAGCCCCTAACCTATATTTGATTCTATGTTCTTCAAACCTGAGCATCCTATCTCCTAAAAGGCTAGGCTGCTTGGGCGATACAAGGTGAACAAGACTCCTGCCTGCTGGAAGTTTACCGCTCATTCATTCACTCTATAATTATTTGATTCCTATTATCTGTAATAATGCAGGAATAAAAGATAGAAATAACTGACCTCAGAGAGGTTCGAAAAGATGTTAAGATTGTGGAGAAGGGAGAATACTTTAAAGTACTATGAAGAAAAATGGACAATAATTTGATAAGTAGATATGGAGGATGATTTCAGACATAGAACAGTTCAGAAATGAAGATGGGGGAATATTAAGAAACATATTAGAAAGCAATGAGGAAGAAGTGTAAGGTGATGTGAAGAAAGGTTTGTGATAGAGAAAACCTTAACAATGTTAAAGACCTCCATTATGGAGGGCTTCAAATGCTAGGCTAAGGAGCTCAGAGTTCCAGAAGTCTTGATTATTATATAGATCTGCCTTTACCTTTACATATGAATCTACGCATATATTTAATATTTTTAGTGCTTGCCTTTATGCAGTTCCTTAGATATGTTTCTTGATCTTGACTGGCAGACTTGTATAATAACTTTGCAAACAGGTTTGCCAGGACCAGTTTGACTGTCAGACTACTTTAGAACACCAATTCTGTCTAGTTCTACAATTCCTGGATAGCTGTGGAAGAGGGTAAGTTGGCAAGCATAATATTTATGGCTTTAAACTGCTTTGGAGTCATAAAGCCAGATCTGAATCCCTGTTTCACTACTTGCTAGTTCTTTGATCTCGACAAGTCATTCATTTTTTTTCCCCTTTCATTCTTTCAACCATATTTATTGAGGGTCTAATATGTAAAAGATCCTATTTCAGGCACTTAACTACACTGCAGATTCTTAGAAGAGGAAGATAATCCTTCACTCATAGAACTATGAGTATTACATTTAAAAACCCTTTTTTTTTTTTGAGATGGAGTCTCGCTTTGTCACCCAGGCTGGAGTGCAGTGGCGCAACCTCGGCTCACTGAAATCTCTGCCTCCCGGGTTCAAGTGATTCTCCTGCCCCAGCCCCCTGAGTAACTGGGACTACAGGTGTGTGCCACCATGCCCAGCTAATTTTTTGTATTTTTAGTACAGACGGGGTTTCACCATGTTAGCCAGGATGGTCTCGATTTCCTGACCTCGTGATCCGCCCATCTCAGCCTCCCAAAGTGCTGGGATTATAGGCATGAGCCACCGAGCCTGGCCAAGTGACTTTTTTTTTTTTTTTTTTTTTTTGAGATGGAGTCTTGCACTGTCATCCAGGCTGGAGTGCAGCGGCGCAATCTCAGCTCACTGCAATCTCCACCTCCCAGGTTCAAGCAGTTCTCCTGCATGAGCCTCCTGAGTAGCTGGGATTACAGGCACGCACCACCACATCCAGTTAATTTTGGTATTTTTAGTAGAGACAGGGTTTCACCATGGTAGTCAGGCTGGTCTCGAACTCCTGACCTCGTGATCAGCCCGCCTCAGCCTCCCAAAGTGCTGGGATTACAGCCGTGAGCCATCGCACCCGGCCAAGTGGGAATTTTTATTGCACCTAAGTTATAAGGTGACCTATTACAACTTACTGAAAACAACACTTTTGAAGGGTACTCATACTTTAAAATCTTACAGTGATAGTGAAACATCAGCAAAAGGATCTACAGTGCTTTTGTAGCAGTTACTTTTCATGTTTTAGTTCTATCCCCTGGCAGGAGTTCATACAGAATAAAACCTTGTTTTGATCACCAAACATAACTGTATATTGTGCCTAATATTATCCAGACTGACTTTTTTTTTTTTTTTTTTTTGAGATGGAGTCTCACTCTGTCGCCCAGGCTGGAGTGCAATGGCACGATCTTGGCTCACTGCAACCTCCACCTCCCAGGTTCAAGCGATTCTCCTGCCTCAGCCTCCCGAGTAGCTGCTACAGGCGCATACCACCATGCCCGGTTAATTTTTGTATTTTTAGTAGAGACAAGGTTTCACTATTATTGGTCAGGCTGGTCTTGAACTCCTGACCTCGTGATCTGCCTGCCTCAGCCTCCCAAAGTGCTGGGATTATAGGCATAAGCCATCACACCCGGCCTGTTCTTTTTCACAGAGGTCTTGTTTGAGGCTGATTCTACCACATTCATGCTCCTTATGAGTAGAGTTTGTTTGGAGAAGTCAGGTAAGTGTATTATCTTTAAACTTAGACTCTAGCCTGCTCTATTCACTTAGCCATTAATAATAATGACTAACACTTAACAAGTGCTACCACATACCAGGCATTAAGAGATTCATATCATTATGAAGTTATTATCATAATTTCCATTTTACAGATGAGGAAACTGATGTTAAGTTACTTGCTTAATTACTGTCATACAAAAAAGGTAGCAATGACCTAGGTCTAACTTCAGAGATAACACTCTTATGATTGGACCTCCAGGTACCAAGGAAGTGAACACAGTAAGTTCACATTTCTGCCTTTGTTGAGTCTACTGAGGGATGGGCAAAGAAGCAAACTTGCAATTCACATATAGTACCCCTGTGCTTCTGTAATACCGATTTTCCTAAGGTGCTATGGAAACACAGAATAACAACTAAATTAGACCAGTGATGCTTTCCATAGAAACTGGCGTGTGAACTGCTTAAGTTTTGTTTTGTGATGACTCTGAGGAGACGGGTTAGTGGGCAAGGCTGTAAGAAATACGCCGTGTTTGCTGGGCTTGGTAGCTCACGCCTGTATTCCTAGCACTTTGGGAGGCAGAGGTGGGTGGATCCCTTGAGGCCAGGAATTTGAGACCAGCCTGGCCAACATGGCGAAACTCTGTCTCTACTAAAAATACAAAAATGAGCCAGGCGTGGTGGCACACACCTCTAATCCCAGCTACTCAGGAGGCTGAGGCATGAGAATTGCTTGAATCTGGGAAGCAGAGGTTGCAGTGAGCCGAAATTGCACCACTGCACTCCAGCCTGGGCAACAGAGAGAGAATCTGTTGTAAAAGAAAAATAAAAAAATGCCATGGTAGTCTGTGTAATCTGCAAAGACATTTTTGCTAAAATGTTATCTAGGCAAACTGATCCTAGCTTCTAAAGCTATGAGTTGAGTCCTCAGCTGCAGCATCCAGGAGCAATTTTCTCTCACACAGTACCCCCTAATTTAGGTTGGTTATGATAGCCACGGTTAAGCCACCTTGGAGCAGTCTTTTACCTTCAAGTTGGGGGGGCACTGTGGCTCACGCCTGTAATCTGAACACTTTGGGAGGCCGAGGTGGGTGGGTCACTTGAACCCAGGAGTTCTAGACTAGCCTGGGCAACAAGGTAAAACCCAGACTCTACAAAAAATACAAAAATGAGCCCAGCATGGTGGCACGCACCTGTAGTCCCAGCTACAGGACGCTGAGGTGGGAGGACCTCTTGAGGATGGAAGGGGGAGGTTGTAGTGAGCTGAGATCACACCACTACACACCAGCCTGAGTGACAGAGCCAGACCCTTTCTCAAAAAAAAAAAAAAAAGTTCATGCTGCTTCAACTTTTGATCTTCAGGGTCAAAAGGATGAGTGTTAACCAAAGAAATAATGAAACAGTAAGAAATAAGGAAACAGTTAAAAAAAAAAGGCACGTTTTCTTTTTCTTTTGTTTTGAGACACAGTCTCACTCTGTCGCCCAGGCTGGAGTGCAGTGGCGCGATCTTGGCTCACTGCAACCTCCGCCTCCCAGGTTCAAGCGATTCTCCTGCCTCGGCCTCCCTAGTAGCTGGGGCCACAGGCATGTGCCACCACGCCTGGCTAATTTTTGTATTTTTAGGAGAGACGGGGTTTCACTATGTTCGCCAGGCTGGTCTCGAACTCCTGATCTCAGGTGATCTGCCTGCCTTGGCCTCCCACAGTCCTGGGATTATAGGCATGAGCCATCGCGTCTGGCCAAAAAAACGATGTTTTCTTTTCAATTAGAGAGAGAAGAAAAGATATAAGCAAACATAGAACCTTTTAAAAAAAACAAAACAAGGTTTTGCTATATTGACCAGGCTAGTCTTCTCCTGGCTTCAAGCAATCCTCCTGCTGCAGCCTCCTGAGTAGTTGAGATTACAACCGTAAGCCACTGCGCCTGGCAAACGTAGAAAATTTTCTTTTTTTGAGATGGAGTCTTGCTCTGTCGCCCAGGCTAGAATGCAGTGGCATGATCTCGGCTCACTGCAACCTCTGCCTTCTGGGTTCAAGCAATTCTCCTGCCTCAGTCTCCCACGTAGCTGGGTTTACAGGCACCCACCACTGTGCCCAGCTAATTTTCTTGTATTTTTAGTAGAGACGGGGTTTCACCATCTTGGCCAGGCTGGTCTGGAACTCCTAACCTCGTGATCCATCCGCCTCTGCCTCCCAAAATGCTGGGATTACAGGCATGAGCCACCACACCCGGCCCGATATAGAAACTTTTTAAAAGCAGTTTGAATTTTAACTCAATTCAAGAAATGGTTTTGACAGACCATATATTCATTCTCTCCTCACTGGTTTAAATAATTTTTTCTCCATTATGATTTTTTTTTTTCAATTGAAATATTTGTATTATCTTCGCCTGGGTGTCGTGGCTCACGCCTGTAATCCTAGCACTTTGGGAGGCTGAGGCGGGTGGATTACTTGAGGTCAGAAGTTCAAAACCAGCCTGGCCAACACAGTGAAACCCCGTCTCTACTAAAAATTAAAAAAAAAAAAAAAAATTAGCTAGGTGTGGTGGCGGCCGCCTGTAATACCAACTACGCAGGAGGCTGAGGCAGGAGAATCTCTTGAACCTGGAAGGCAGAGATTGCAGTACGCCAAGATTGTGCCACTGCACTCCAGCGTGGACGGCAAGGTGAGACTTTGTCTCAAAAACAAACAAAGAAACAAAACAAACAAACAAAAAAACCTCCACATCTTCATGAACCCTCAGACGCTGGAGCTGGGTATCAGTTTTTTAGCCAGCTTTTGTGGGAACTGCCTTTGACTGACCTGTTAAAGAAGGAAAGGGGGTATGGAGCCCCAGCCACTCAAGAGACTGGATATCCCCCAAGAATGGCTTGGGTTAACAGCTATGGACCCTTGGAAGATGAATCAAATCCTTCTCCTCACTGGTTTTTCTTTGCAAATTCATTTGCAAATTCATTTTATTTTTCTAATAACTCTAAGCTCTGTCTGTTTTCCATGTTCTCAGAGCCCCTGGGCAGACAGACACAGCTTGATTTCAGAGCAGACGTAGGCCAAGAAACCATAGCATTGAGTGTCCTGAGTCCAGACAAATGATATTTATATACACATCCAAATTTGAAGAGAAAATATGTTTCTTTAGGTTTCAAACACTGTAACAGATATAAAGCAAAAAAAAAAAAAAACACCTGTTGCAAAGTTCTAAAAAAAAATATATATATATATATATATATATATATTTGCATTATCAACAAGGACACAATTTGGTTTCTATAAACAGAAAAAGACTATTAAAACTAACAGTTCTTCATCTACCCTCAGATATAGACTGAAGTTAATGTTCAAAATATAATCAGAATCATAGACTTTGTCCCTGGGGCTCCAGTGTTATTTGCAACAAAATAAAATGAAAGTTAACATTATTAAGCACCTAGTATGCAAAATGCTAGACATTTTCACATACATCACCTTATAATTTTTCTGTACTGTTTCTTAATTTTAAAATTGAAGGTGGCAGGGTGGGAGCCAGGCACAGTGCTGTGTGCCTATAATCCCAGCTACATAGGAGGCTGAGACAGGAGAACTGCTTGAGCTCAGGAGTTTAAGACCAGCCTGGGCAACACAGAAAGGCCCTGTCTCAAAATAAACAAACAGATAAATAAATAAATAAATAAATAAATAAATAAATAAATAAATAAATAAATCTGGCATGTAACAGAAGGTACTATAAAAATATAGATAACCACTTTAAAATTCTCAGTACTATTACTAAGCATTAATACCTATGCCATTAATAGTTCTAGAAATCTTTTTAGTAAAGCTTCTTTTCTCTACTCTCTTCTTTGTCCACAAGTCTTAGGCTTCCAGTGCTCTTTCATTAGCAAAATGTCCATCTAGCTATGCCTGGGGAGATCCCATTCCAACTTAACGATGAATATTTATCAGGAACAGAGAGGTTACCTGTAAAATACCAGCCTTCTAATGAGTACCAATGTAATTTTAAGTCACCAGCTTATTTTATACATTTTACATACCCCTCCACATTTTTTAAAAAGGGGGAAATTAAGTATAGCAAATTTTAAAACATAGGCCCTAATAAATTTGAAGCTCTAGCACAGGTATTTTTATATATATGAACATACAAAGCCATATATTATTAGCTTACATATGTCAAGTATTGATAAAATCATCAACAACACAAAGAAAATAAATATAACACTATTGTCTTGACTGAGTTTATATCTCATTCAGAGAGTACTTCTGCAACCCACTTACGAGAAAGCACAGGGTTATTTTAATACACATAATAATTTTTCAAGGTGAACTTAAGATTGCATTATGTTAGTAAAACAATCCACTTTATTAATTCCTGATGAAGAAGAGGAATGACTTCCCTCCTGCCAACTAGCAGCAGGCCCATTTCACAAGGTAAAACAGTAGTAGGCAAACTGTCTTGAACCAATAATAATCAGAGTAATTTAAGGATTTCCTCTCTAGGAATTCCTTGAATCCAGAACTCCCTCTTAAAGTCTTCAGTAGACAGAAGAATTGGCTAAACTAACCCATAGCCCACCTATTAATACATTAGCAGTACTAGGGGAAGCACTCACTATTATAAAGTATACATCAAAATTAAACAACTAGTCTAGGAAAGATAAATTCATACTGAGAGGTGAAGCCAGCTGGACTTCCTGGGTCGAGTGGGGACTTGGAGAACTTTTCTGTCTAGCTAGAGGATTGTAAAATGCACCAATCAGCACTGTGTCTAGCTAGACGACTGTAAATACACCAATCAGCTCTCTGTAAAACCGCACCAATCAGAGCTCTGTGTCTAGCTAAAGGACTGTAAATGCACCAATCAGCACTCTGTAAAAACGCACCAATCAGCGCTCCGTGTCTAGCTAAAGGATTGTAAATGCAACAATCAGCACTCTGTAAAAACGCACCAATCAGCGCTCTGGGTCTAGCTAAAGGATTGTAAATGCACCAATCGGCACTCTGTAAAATGGACCAATCAGCAGGATGTGGGCAGAGACAAATAAGGGACTAAAAGCTGGCCATCCCAGCCAGCAGTGGCAACCCACTCGGGTCCCCTTCCACGCCGTGGAAGCTTTGTTCTTTTGCTCTTCACAATAAATCTTGTTGCTGCTCACTCTTTGGGTCTGCACCACCTTTAAGAGCTGTAACACTCGCTGCAAAGGTCCGCAGCTTCATTCTTGAAGTCAGCGAGACCACAAACCCACCAGAAGGAAGAAACTCCGGACACATCTGAAGGAACAAACTCCGGACACACCATCTTTAAGAGCAGTAACACTCACCATGAAGGTCCACGGCTTCATTCTTCAAGTCAGCAAGACCAAGAACCCACTGGAAGGAACCAATTCCGGACACAATACCTGGACTTCAGGGCTGCTATGAACTGAATGTTTGTATACTTTCCAAAATTCATACACTGAAGCCCTAACTCCCAATGTGATGATATTTGGATATGGGGTCTTTGGGAGGTAATCAGGTTTAGGTGAGGTCATGAGAGTGGGGTCTTGATGATGGAATTAGTGTTCTTATAAGAAGAGAAAGACAGATAAGAGCTTTCTCTCTCTTTCTGCCTTGGGAGGACACAATGAGAAGGTGACAAAGCCAGGATGAGGGACTGATTTTGTCAGCAACATGGTCTTGGACTTTTGACATTCACAAATAAAGGGCTATTGTTTAAGCTACCCAATAAATGGTATTTTGTTATGGCAGCCCAAGGGGACTAATATAAAGGCTTTTAGGGCCTCTGTATTCATAGTACTCAAGTAAACAGCTGCCATGAGTTCAGCACAGGCTTCTAATGTACAAATCCAAATTGAAATCTCACTCACTAAAATCCCTTTTCATAGGGTATCACAGAAAGCAATATACTTTTGTCAAAACTCGTATAACTCAGAGACACTCAAGACCTGGCTGGGAGTGGTGGCTCATGCCTGTAATCCCAGCACTTTGTGAGGCTGAGGTGGGAGGATGACTTGAGGCCAGGAGTTCAAAACCAGCCTGCGCAACATAGCAAGACCTCATCTCTATAAAACAATTTTTAAAACAATTGTATGTTTATTGTATATGAATTATAACTCCATAAAAACATTAACCATAAAAAAATGCCTGAATAATCGAATAGTGACTACTTTTGCAGTTACATGGGCCCTATATTTTTGACTTCAAAAATACAATCCTTTATCTATTTATTTATTTATTTATTTATTTTTTTTTTTGAGACGGAGTCTCGCTGTTGCCCAGGCTGGAGTGCAATGGCGTGGTCTCGGCTCACTGCAACCTCTGCCTCCTGAGTTCAAGCGATTCTCCTGCCTCAACCTCCTGAGTAGCTGGGATTACAGGTGCCCGAGTAGCTGGGATTACCACGCTCAGCTAATTTTTGTATTTTTAGTAGAGACAGAGTTTCAACATGTTGACCAGGCTGGACTCGAACTCCTGACCTCGTGATCCACCTGCCTCAGCCTCCCAAAGTGTTGGGATTACAGGCATGAGGCACCGTGCCCGGCCACAATCCACTTTTAATCAGGGTAAATGGGAACCATGGACTTGCTGCATCAAGTATAGCAAATAACATTTTATGTCCACTGACACATACGAGCTGTCAGCAGTGAAATCATACTTCTGAAATCAGTGCTGTGTGTGCAGTTAAGACGAATAAAGTACTAACATCAATACAGTGACTGAAATCTCATTTCATTCCTGTTATGTGCATATGTTATTTCTTTTCTTGCACTGTATATTTTAAACAAAAATAATGATTTAAAATTGGCTTGTAAGGTTCATCTTCACTAGATTTTATTTTTTAAATATGGCCTGATAGTGAAGCAAAAACAAAGACTTTATTTGAGATTACTGTGATTTTTTAATTATAAAAATGTAATAATTGTAAAATGTGGTATTGAATTTTTCATTAATACTTTATCATTTATATCTTTCCAAACACCCTAACATTTTTTCTCTCTTTTGTCTCTTTAGGAATATTTTGTGATCTACAGTATTATTTTTATCTCTTTAGATACATCAAGATTTTAAATTAAAAAGCGTGACACATGGCAATTTAAATTTCCATTCTAAACTTACAGAGTCATATGAGCTCTTGTCAACAAAAGACCAAATTTACCATAATTATGGATTATTTACACTAAAACAAAATAAGAAATCAATATGTAAATGTAATGTTTGTTGTAGCTAATGCAGCTAGCAATGACAGATTAGGTTCAAATAGCAATCAGTTTGAAAATCTGGCACGTATGTAAATGAGCTAGGGCCTTGATGTTTACATTAGATTGTATTTCATTCAGGATTTTTAAATTGTCTCAGGAACAGCATAAAAATAAAATGTTAATCTTTCCACTATAAATATGATTTGAGCTCTCATCACAACTGAAACTAGGTTTTGCTCCTGTCCAGCTAAACTAACATATACTAATAATTCTGAGCTGCAGATTACATCATTCTTAATTAACACTCTGCTACAGTTGTTAACATCCTCCAAGACACCATGTTATCATCACTACAAGTTCTGTAACAATCTTAAAACCATGTTTAACGAAGGTTGGCCTCTTACTCTACAGCTACTTTTAATTGCTTTCTTTGCTGACAATTAAACATGTCTAGATAAATAAACATTTGGTTTCACATAATTTCTAATAACATTTTTCATGATGATTTCAAAGTTCAGGTGTCCTTATGTCTATAATTACTGTTTAATCAATATAGTGATATATTGGATACAGCAAAATGTATTAACCAAAGTATGTAAAATTAATCAAAATGTGGTAATTACTGATAAAAGTGATATATTGTGATGCATCAAGTAGTACATGGCAAAACTGTCAAAACACAATTCTAACCATCTAGACAAAATACAAAAAAAGCAAAGAAATATTTATAGATACATCAATTTTTGTTTCCTAGAGTAGTGACCAAGTTTCTGACTGTCCATTAACCATAGAGAATACCTGCAGTTCTTTTTCAAAGTGTGATGCTAACAAGCTAATCTCAATAGTCACTGAACTATCAATAGGCAGTAAACTGTATAAATGGGTTTGGTACCTTACTCCAATTAGATGTGTTGTGATTTCCATCAGTGCTTTAATTGAGGACAAGTTTCTTCTTTCATCCAGAGTGCTTAACTTTTGGGAAATGTCCTCTTCTTAAAATTAAACTTTTTTTTTTTTTTTTTTTTTTTTGAGAAGGAGTCTTGTTCTGCCACCCAGGCTGGAGTGCAATGGTGCAATCTTGGCTCACTGCAATCTCCACCTCCTGAATTGAAGCGATTGTCTTACCTCAGCCTCCCGAGTAGCTGGGATTACAGGCATGCACCACTACACCCGGCTAATTTTTGTATTTTTAGTAGAGATGGGGGTTTGCCATGTTGGCCAGGCTAGTCTCGAACTCCTGACAGGTGATCCGCCTGCCTCGGCCTCCCAAAAAATGAGCCACTTTTAAGTGGCCCCTTATTAAAAAACATTTACCAGCCCAGTACTTTCAAATTTCACTTTTACAAAATCTAACAATGATGCTCACTACAATTAAATTTAAGTTGAACAGTAATCACAATGTACTTGAAATATTGATTATATCAATTTATTCTTGAGAAATGAAATTACTTTAAGAATAATATATCAAATCATGCATTGTTCTAATTACAATACTGGTAACTTAAAATACTTTTACAGATACATATTGACAGAGTTCAGGAAATGCCAACCCCACAATATGATACTTTGGTATGCCGCTTACTTTGAACTGAGGGCACTTGGGGAACAGCTGACACAAACACAGGCTTTCTATGAGCTCTCCTTATCTGCCTAAAGACAGATCCTCCAAAAGGAACTCAACTGTCTTGAACCCCCACCCTAGGAATCTTATCAACCAGGGAAAATTAACTCATGTCACAGAAAAGGAGACTGAAGGCTGAAACCATACCCAGACAGATGATCACCTCTTCTTCTGAGGGCTGCTCTGAGACCATTTTTATTACCTGAGAGACCTTTTACTTGTATAAGACAACCTTTATTCACCATACATTTCCTCTCCTTACCCTCTCATAACTTTTATCACCACTGTCCACCAGAAGCCCCATGCTCCTATTCCTTTCTGTAGCTCAGGATGCTATGTAAGTTTCAATCATTTGATCATTCTTCAAGTCTCATATTTTCTGGGGCTTCTATGTGTACATATATAATTAAGTATGTTTTTCTCTTGTTAATCTGTTTTATGTAAATACAATTTGTACCCCAGCCAAGATCCCAGAGGGAGGAGGGAAAACATTTATTGCTTCCCTACAATATCCTTCATGAAAACAACAAAAAGTTGTTTCGTAAAGCACTTTGGGAATTTTTTTTTTTTTTTTTTTTTTTTTTGAGACGAGTCTCACTCTTATCACCAGGCTGGAGAGCAGCGGTGCGATCTCCGCTCACTGCAACCTCCGCCTCCCAGGTTCAAGCAATTCTCCTGCCTCAGCCTCCGGAGTAGCTGGGACTACAGGCACGCACCACTACGCCCAGCTAATTTTTGTATTTTTAGTAGAGACGGGGTTTCACCATATTGGCCAGGATGGTCTCCATCTCTTGACCTCAGGATCCGCCTGCCTCGGCCTCCCAAAGTGCTGGGATTACAGGTGTGAGCCACCGTGCCCAGCCGGAAAAAAAAATTACAACTGAATCATTCAGACATTTACTTACATATATAAAGTTTTCAAAAAACTTATTTATAGGCCACTTTAAGGTCTTGTTTTCTTTTTATTAAATCATTTTTTGTTCGTTTTTGAGACAGGGTCTCACTCTGTCACCCACGCTGGAGTCAGTGGTACAATCTCAGCTCATTATAACATCAACTTTCTGGCCTTAAGCAATCCTTCCATCTCAGCCTCCCAAGTAGCTAGGACTACAGGCATGTGCCACTATGCCTGGCTGATTTTTTACTTTTTTGTAGAGATGAGGTTCCACTATGTTGCCCAGCCTGGTCTCAAACACCTCGGTTCAAGCAATCCTTCCACCTCAGCCTCCCAAAGTGTTGAGATTACAGGAGGAAGCCACTGTGCCTGGCCAGGTCTCCTTTTCTGCTGCACTGCTAAAACCTCACAAATACTGATCACTAAAAAGCCAGCATGAAGAAGTCACACTCATAGAAAAATCATTTCAAAAGAAATTGTAGCAAATTATTTGGAGATATGAAAAAGTTAAAAACCTACTGTTTTTTCTACTTTGAAAACAAAAATACTTAGCCACAGGAGTCCCCCACTGGCAATTGCTCATCTGTTCCTGAAAGAGCATCATCGCTTCATCCGTTCACTTAAACAACTTACTGAGCATCTACAAGGGCCAAAAAGCACTGTTTCTAGTTTACTTCATAAATGAACTAGGTTGAAATGAGACTTTATGTTGAGGACCACATTGATTCTGACCTTTTGAGCAACCTGTGAGTTGGTTAAAAACTCACCTCTAGAATGCTCAAAGACATGAATAACTTGGAATTAAGAGCCCTATAAGGCCGGGTGCCGTGGCTTACGCCTGTAATCCCAGCACTTTGGGAGGTCAAGGTGGGTGGATCATGAGGTCAGGAGATAGAGACCATCCTGGCTAACATGGTGAAACCCGGTCTCTACTAAAAATACAAAAAAATTAGCCAGGTGTGGTGGCGGGCGCCTGTAGTCCCAGCTACTCGGGAGGCTGAGGCAGGAGAATGGCATGAACCTGGGAGGCACAGCTTGCAGTGAGCTGAGATCACGCCACTGCACTCCAGCCTGGGCGACAGAAAAAAAAAAAAAAAAAAAAGCCCTATAAAATCTAAGTCCTGGCTCATCCATTAACTAGCTCTGTGACTTGGCAAAGAGAAGTTACTGAGCACATGCACTGTGCAAGGCCCGCTGCTCATATATGCTATCTTATTTTATCACATACGGACCTCTCTAAAATCCTATAAGGCAGAAATCATCCTGATCATTCTGAGTGAAGAAGCTAAGGCCTAAATCGACCATTTTACTTCCTCTTTCAGTACCTCTCCTAGTCAAAAATAGAACTGAATTGGCTGATTGATTTAGCTCCTTCCAAAGATGGTATCCTAGAGCTTTCCTCTCAATTCTAAGTCAGAGCTCTCATGGATGTGACTTATCTCGTATTAAGGAAGGACACCAAAGACTGAAATAGTAAGAAATAGACGAGAGAAAAATGTAAGGATTAATATTCGTGCAGAGATTATGAGGTGGTGGAGAAACAGAAATAGGATGAGGGCTGGGTGTGGTGGCTCACGCTTGTAATCCTAGCACTTTGGGAGGCCAAGATGGGTGGACCACCTGACTTCAGAAGTTTGAGACCAGCCTGGCCAACACAGCAAAATCCCATCTCTACTACAAATACAAAAATGAGCCAGGTGTGGTGACATGCTCCTGCAGTCCCAGTTACTCAGGAGGCTGATGCAGGAGAATTGCTTGAACCCGGAGGCAGAGGTTGCAGTGAGCGGAGACTGTGCCACTGCACTCCAGCCTGTGCAACAGAGCGAGACTGTCTCAAAAAAAAAGAAGTAGGATGAGAACTATTTGAAAGCATCCTCAGCATGTCCTTCTAATAACTAAGTCTTACAACAGTTCTATGACGCTTCTCAGTTATCTTTCATGGTTGGGATAACGGGGAGAGAGGAGAGTAGAGTGGCTAGAATGGCCTCGATACAGGATGACAGACAGAAATTACCAAAAGAAAAAGCCACATTGTATGAATATCAATACACATTCCGACCAGGTGCAGTGGCTCACACTTACAATCCCAGTGCTTTGGGAGGTTGACATGGGAGGATCACTTGAGGCCAGAAGTTCAAGACCAGCCTGGGCAACACAGCAAAACCCCATCTCTTTTTTTCCTCTTTTTTCTAAGACAGAGTTTCGCTCAGGTTGCCCAAGCTGGAGTGTAATGTTGTGATCTCGGCTCAGTGCAACCGCCGCCTCTCAGGTTCAAGCTATTCTCCTGCCTCAGCCTCCTGAGTAGCTGGGATTACAGGCGCCTGCCACCATGCCTGGCTAATTTTTGTATTTTTAGTAGAGATGGGGTTTCACCATGTTGGGCAGACTGGTCTCGATCTCCTGACCTCAGGTGATCCACCCGCCTTGGCCTCCCAAAGTGCTGGGATTACAGGCGTGAGCCACTCCCGGCACAAAACCCCATCTCTACAGAAAATTTAAAAATTAGCCAAGCATGATGGCACATGCCTGTAGTTAGTCCCAGCCACCTGGGAGGCTAAAGCAGGAGGACGACTGCTTGAGCCCAGGGCGGTTCAAGGTTACAGTGAGCTATGATAATGCCACCGTGCTGCAGCCTGTGTGACAGAGCAAGACCATCTTTAAAAAAAAAAACAAAAACCATATATATATACACATATACACACAGACATACACACACACACACACACACACACACACACCCTGCTCAGTGGATGCATGCACCCCTTTGCTAGGACGAGGGCTAGGAGCACAGGTAGATACCTATTACCACTGCTGCGGGATGGTTATAAAAAGCAGAGATAAAGTAGTATTTCAGAATTTTTCGGTTATACCAAACTTAATGGGTATAGTGGAGTGCATAATAAACAGAGAGAGTCTGAAAAGACTTCAGGGAGAAGGTGTAAGTTTCTTTTGTTTTTCCTCAGGCTTCTGCCTCTGTTCACAGGGAAGATAAAATTTCTGCCCATGATGATTCTCCCCACAAGGGTAGAGTTTAAATGAGAAAATACGTAGCTTTCCCACTCCCCCTTCCTCCATTCTAGATTTGTTTCTCTTAGTGGAAAAATAGAGCCAATTAGAATTACTTACAAGGTCATACATACCACGTTAGATTTCACAGAAGGCAGGGACAAGACCAGCAGTTTCCTCTTTCACTTCCTGTGCCCTAGTTCACTAAGTTCTCTACCATTTTTTTTTAACCATTGTGGTAGGTGCACTCTGGACAAAGCCTACCATGAGATCTCTAAGCTGTCTTTCCAAGTGTGACTAGGTTAGTAAGGCAGGTCTACTGCATCAGTCCATCAGGCTCTGAAGACTCAATCTTAACTCCTACAGACCACATGAGCATAAAGGTTCTAAGATTTAGATCTAGAGCAAGATTTAAATTTAGATTTAGATCTAGAGCAAGAGGTAAAAGACACCATTTAGGAGTCAGGTCTAGGCCACATCCTCTCCATCAGGTGCTTGCCTGGCCATTAAAGCAGTTTTGTTTTCCAATTTGGCTACTGATTTCTATGTGTCTAATCTACTGCTAAGAACCTTAGAAGAAAGGAAGGATGAGTGGCATTACGAACACCTAAAACTCTAGAAGAGCCTCTATTTTCTGGTAGGATCTGAGGCCCAGTGCAGACTTCCCTAAGTCATACAGTGATTCTGAAGCCAAGCTGGACCTAAAACTCAGTTATCTTGACTTACTCCTCAATTCCTTCCATAGCACCCACTGGAAAATATAAGAACTCTATTCTCGCTTAATTCATGGCTACGTAATCTGCTTTCCCATCAATGGTTTTCCAAGGACAAAAACAAAAAGACATTAAAAAAAATTTTTTTTTTTTTTTGAGAGAGAGTCTCGCCCTGCTGCCCAGGATGGAGTACAGTGGCGCGATCTCGGCTCACTGCAACCTCCACCTCCCAGGTTCAAGCAATTCTCGTGCCTCAGCTATGCGAGTAGCTGGGATTACAGGTGCGTGCCACCATGCCCAGCTAATTTTTGTATTTTTAGTAAAGAAGGGGTTTCACCATGTTGTCCAGGCTGGTCTTGAACTCCTGACCTCAAGTGATCCACCCTCCTTGGCCTCCTGAAGTGCTGGGATTATAGGCGTTAGCCACCACACCTGGCTAAAAAGCCATATATTTTAACACCACTGGTTTACTCAACTATCACAGGAGTCCCATTTAGTACCCTGAATTTACTCCTGCTTGAACAAACAGCACTAATTCAAAGCCATAGTTAAATGCAACTTCACAACCCAGAGGCCACAGAAGAGTGATATGCTTGACTGCAGGACCAGAGCTCAATAATACCCTCATATGAAGCCATTAAAATATTAACTGGGGCCAGGCACAGTGCCTCATGCCTGTAATCCCAGCACTTTGGGAGGCCAAGGAGGGTGCATCATGAGGTCAAGAGTTTGAGACCGGCCTGGCCAAGATGGTGAAACCCTGTCTCTACTAAAAACACAAAAAAAGTTAGCCAGGCACAGTGGCAGGCGCCTGTAATCCCAGCTACTTGGGAGGCTGAGGCAGGAGATCACTTAAACTCAGGAGGCGGAGGTTGCAGAGAGCCGAGATTGCGCCACTGTACTCTAGCCTGGGCGACAGAGCAAGACTCCATCTCAAAAATATATATATATATATATAACTGGAACCGTAAGTCCAGTACAAAAAGATCAAAGTCCAATAGCAAGACTCAATACTACTTGTAAAAGGGACAACTACAAACAATGGATACCATATTTTCTGTCACACCTTGCTATTATATAAAAATGAAGAAAATAGGCTAGGCGCGGTGGCTCACGCCTGTAATCCCAGCACTTTGGGTGGCCGAGGCAGGCAGATCACGAGGTCAGGAGATCAAGACCATCCTGGCTAACAAGGTGAAACCTCGTCTCTATTAAAAATATAAAAAATGGCTGGGCACAGTGGCTTATGCCTGTAATCCCAGCACTTTGGGAGGCCGAGGTGGGCGGATCACAAGCTCAGGAGATTGAGACCATCCTGGCTAATACGGTGAAACCCAGTCTCTACTAAAAATACAAAAAATTAGCTGGGCGTGGTGGCGGGCACCTGTAGTCCCAGCTACTCTGGAGGCTGAGGCAGGAGAATGGCGTGAATCCAGGAGGTGGAACTTGTAGTGAGCTGAGATCACACCACTGCACTCCAACCTGGGTGACAGAGCGAAACTCCGTCTCAAAAAAAAAAAAAAGAAAGAAAGAAAAGAAAATATACATAATTAAAATGGAACTAGACATTTTCATCACTTACTAGACGGTGACTAAAGCAAGTTGCAAAGACTGTCTTTTATTATTAAGACATTTCTTCAGTGCTTTTCTAGCAAGGTGATCATCAGCAATACAAAGCCCGGAAATGTCAAACCTTCTCCAATTATATTTATACATGGCCTTAGGGCTTTACCACTAGCCATATCCCCATATTCTTCACTCTGCCCTTCACTTAGATGGCCCCTCCATTTTTAATGTCTCAGCTTAAATGGTCCATCTTCAGTGAGGCCTTTATTGACCTTACAACCCACACTAGTCATTCAATTATTCACTGTCATGTCACCATATTTTAGCTTTCTGGAAAGTACTCACTATCATCTGATATTTTTTCTTCTTATCTTGTCCATAGTTTTATTATAAACCAGATACACCTCTAAACATATTATATTGTAAACTCTATGAAAGTAGGACCTTATCTGTCTTGCTCATTATATCCCTAGCACCTAGAACAAAGACTTAACACATTGTAAGACGATACTCAATATATATCTGGTCAATCAAAAGAAATCAAAGCTAAGGCAAATGTCTTTAGAAATGTGTCACTTTACAATATTCGTTCCACAAACACTTCCAAGTATCTACTATGTTTCCGACACTTTTTTGGGTGGTAGGGATACAACAGTGAACAACAAAAAAATCCCTGATTTTCTGTAGGTTTACATTGTGGTGGGAGAAACAGACAACAAATATGAATACAAATAAATTACCGTGATGGTTAATATTGGGTCAACTTGATTGAAAGTATTGCTTCCTTGACTGAAAGTGTCTGTGCGGGTGTTGCCAAAGGAGATTAACATTTGAGTCAGTGGACTGGGTGAGGCAGACCCACCCTGAATCTGGGTGGGTATTGTCTAATCACCTGCCAGTGCAGCTAGAATAAAGCAGGCCAACTCCAAGTTCTTCAGCTCCAAGTTCAGACTCCAAGTTCTTCAGCTTTTGGACTCTTGGACTTACACTAGTGGTTTGCCAGGGGCTCTCAGACCTTTGGCCACAGACTGAAGGCTGCACTGTCAGTTTCCCTACTTTTAAGGTTTTGGGACTTGGACTGATCCCCCCCACTGCTTCCTTGCTTCTCAACTTGCAGACGGCCTATCGTGGGACTTTACCTTGTGATTGTGTGAGTTAACTCTCCTTAATAAACTCCCTTGCATATATACATATATCCTATTAGTTCTGTTCCCCTACAGAACCCTGACTAATACAATTACTAATATCACTAATACAATGCACGGTAGGGATAAAGCAAGATAGAGAGAGGGTATAACAGAGGGCCTGTTTTAGATAGGGGCAACAAGAAAAGCCTCTCTGAGGGTGTGATATTTGAGTAGAGGCCTAAATAAAGTGAAGAAATGAGCCAAGTTGTTACCTGGTAGTATCATTACTGGCAGGAGAATAGCAAAGTATAAATGCTCTAAGGTTTAAGCACACTTAGAAGGTTTAAAGAGGAACAAGGAAGCCAGTATGGCTGGTGAGCTATGAGCCAGAGGGACAGTGATAAAAGATGAAGTTAGAGAGAAAGTCAGGGATAAGATTATGTAAGTCTTTTATAGGTCACAGTAAGGAACTTGGATTTTTATTAGAAGTGTAATAGAAAGCTAGTGGAGAAGGCCAGGCACAGTGGCTCATGCCTGCAATTCTAGCACTTTGGGAGGCTGAGGCAGGTGGATCGCCTGAGGTCAGAAGTTTGAGATCAGCCTAGCCAACGTAGTGAAACCCTGTCTCTACTAAAAATACAAAAAATAGCCAGGCATGGTGGCACATACCTGTAATCCCAGCTACTCGGGAGGCTGAGGCAGGAAAATCACTTGAACCCAGGAAGCGGAGGTTGGAGTGAGCCGAGATTGCGCCACTGCACTCCAGCCTGGGCGACAGAGCCAGACTCTGTCTCAAAAAAAAAAAAAAAAAAAAAAAGAGAAAGCTAGTGGAGAGTTTTGAGCAGGGTAGCTACAATCAAGTTGTAGTTTTATGGAGATGACTAGTTCATTTACATCTTAGTGAGACAATCTGAACTTGGGGGAAGATGCTGTTTGAAAACAGTAGAATAGATACAATGGAAAAAAAGTCATCATTAAATAGTAAGACTGAGAGAAGCCAAAGAAAAGTTTACTTACTTTTTTTTTTTTTTTTTTTTTGAGGCAGAGTTTCGTTCTTGTTGCCCAGGCTGAAGTGCAATGGCACAATCTCAGCTCACTGCACCCTGCGCCTCCCGGGTTCAAGTGATTCTCCTGCCTCAGCCTCCCAAATAGCTGGAATAACAGGCATGCGCCACCATACCCGGCTTATTTTGTATTTTTAGTAGAGATGGGGTTTCTCCATTTTGGCCAGGTTGGTCTCAAACTCCCGACCTCAGGTGATCCACCCACCTCGGCCTCCCAAAGTGTTGAGATTACAGGTGTGAGCCACCACACCTGGCCTATCTACTCATTTTTATTATCTATGGTCACAAGTGAAATATACCCGTATTTTTTTCTTGTATTTTCTTTCTCTGATTTTGGTATCAAGATTATATGAACATCATAAAATAAGCAGCAATCCCAGCTCAGTGCAACCTCCACCTCCCAGGTTCATGCAAGTCTCATGCCTCAGCCTCCTGAGTAGCTGGGATTACAGGCATGTGCCACCATGCCCGGCTAATTACTGTATTTTTGGTAGAGACAGGGTTTCACCATGTTGGCCAGGCTGGTCTCAAACTCCCAACCTCAGGTGATCCACCTGCCTTGGCCTCCCAAAGTGCTGGGATTACAGGTGTGAGCCACTGCACTGAGGCTGTCTCACAGAATTGTTTATGTAAGATTGGGATAGGCCAGGTGTGGTGGCTCACACCTGTAATCCCAGCACTTTGGGAGGCTGAGGCAGGTGGATCACGAAGTCAAGAGATTGAGACCATCCTGGCCAACATGGTGAAACCCCATCTCTACTAAAAATACAAAAATTAGCTAGGCGTGGTGGCACGTACCTGTAGTCCCAGCTACTCAGGAGGCTGATGCAGGAGAGTTGCTTGAACACAGGAGGCAGAGGTTGCAGTGAGCCCAGATTGAGCCATTGCACTCCAGCCTGGTAACAGAGAGAGACAGCTTCTCCAAAATAAAAAAAACAGATTGTGACAATCTGTTCCATGAAAATTTATGAAAAATCCTCTGGAGGGTGAAGGGGGTTGGAGCAGCATGTGGAATTTTTGACAACTAATTCAGTTTATTTAATAATTATCATTTTTTCAGGTCATCTCTTTTTGTACTCATTTTAGTACTTCATATTTTATATAAAATTTTCCATTTCATCTAAATTTTGGATTTTATTAACATAAAGACACGGATATTTCATTGTTTATTTTGAAATAATTTATTAATTTATTATTTGCTTAGTATTATTTACTAATTATCTTATTACTTTAAAAATCTCTTCTTAATCTGTAGTTTTAAGTCCCTTTTTTTCACACCTAGTATTTTTATTTATATTTACTCTCATTTTTTCCTGGCTTGACTTTTCAAGTAAATAGTTGTTATTCTTGTTGCTTGCCTCTGTCATTAATTTCTGCTCTTTAATCTTTCTTTCTATTTTCAGTGCACTTACTCTGCGGTTATTCTTCTATTTTCTTAAGTTAAACACACAATTCAATTATTTTCTATCTTTCTTATTGTAGTGAATTCTTTAATTTTATGTTGCTTCCACATTCATTTTGAACATTTAATTTTCTCATGCCAGAAGCAGGGCTCCACTACTCTTTTTTTTTTTTTTTTTTTTTGAGACGGAGTCTTGCTCTGTCGCCCAGGCTGGACTGCAGTGGCGCGATCTCGGCTCACTGCAACCTCCGCCTCCCGGGTTCACGCCATTCTCCTGCCTCAGCCTCTCCGAGTAGCTGGGACTACAGGCGCCCGCCACCACGCCCGGCTAATTTTTTGTATTTTTTTTTTTGGTAGAGACGGGGTTTCACCGTGGTCTCGATCTCCTGACCTCGTGATCCGCCCGCCTCAGCCTCCCAAAGTGCTGGAATTACAAGCGTGAGCCACCGCGCCCGGCCGCTCCACTACTCTTGACAGAGTTTCCAGTTCTATACTATACTCAAATGGCTCAGGCCAGTGGTCAGAAATAAGAACTTAGACGCATGTCTCCTGCCTAACAGACTAGGCTCCACATTTTCTTGCAGCTTCCTTTATCAGGACCATTCAGGTATTTGCTCTTGAACTTCCCTTATATATATTGCTAGTTGCTACATGCTTTTCTCTCTCTCTCTGCCCAACTCTTCATTCCTGCTTCACATGACACAGGGACAGAGGCTACCCTCCCAACTCATGTCCTTCTTGCCTAGGAACTGAAAGTAAAAATATCTCTGAACTTGTTTCCTATTGTGTTATATTGAATTTGCACCTTCCATCTGAAGAACTAGGAACTGCCCCAAGCTGGGCTTTCCCAGAGATACTGGAGAGAACAAAAGGTCAGGCTCCTAGAGCCAGAGTGATGGTCACGCAGGCAAAAATTGGACACGAGCTAGGCAAGAGCCACAAAGGCATCTACCAGTAGAAACAAGTTTCCTGTGTGAGGGACCCTCTAGTCACAGGTTGGACAACTAGGCTTTAGGCTGTCCACCATGTGAAAGAAGCATCCCATGAAAGGCACACTATAAACACTCCTGTCCAGTTCCCCTTGATTTCCTGGTAAGGTAAGGTAAGGTAAGGTAAGCTAACTGCTGAGGTACTAGAACTCCAATTTAGCTGGGGGCTGTCAAAACACTTGTCTTCCTTTTTTTTTTTTTTTTTTTTATTTGAGATGGAGTTTCGCTCTGTCCCCCAGGCTGGAGTGCAGTGGTGCAATCTTGGCTCACTGCAAGCTCCGCCTCCTGGGTTCACACCATTCTCCTGCCTCAAGCTCCCGAGTAGCTGGGACTACAGGCACCCGCCACCACACCCAGCTAATTTTTGTATTTTTAGTAGAGATGGGGTTTCACTGTGTTACCCAGGATGGTCTCGATCTGACCTTGTGATCCGCCCGCCTTGGCCTCCCAAAGTGCTGGGACTACAGGCATGAGCCACCGCGCCCGGCCTCAAAACACTTGTCTTCTAATTGGTGGACTTCAGACTACAAATTTCTAAGTATCATTTTGGCTGTATCCACAGTTTTAGTACCTAGCAATCTCATTTATGTTCACTTCTAAGTATCTGGTGTTTGCTATTACGACTTCATTTTTACCCATAAATTGTTTTGAAGTAAATTATCTGTAGGATCCAAATGCATGGGGGATTTAGGATATATCTTTTTATTATTACTTTACTTCTAATTTTATTGCATAATGACCAGACAATGCAGTAAATATGATAGTGATTCTTTGATACTGGCTTTGTGTTCTACTACATGGTCAGTTTTCTAAGTATTCCATGAGTGCTTTATGGGGTTATTAAAATCTTCTATAGCTGACAAAGATGTATTGCTAAATACATTATTTTCTTTTTTTTTTTTTTTTTTTTGAAACAGAGTCTGGCTCTGTCACCCAGGCTGGAGTACAGTAGCCCGATCTCAGCTCACTGCAACCTCCGCCTCCTGGGTTCACGCCATTCTCCCGCCTCAGCTTCCCGAGTAGCTGGGACTACAGGCGCCCGCCACCACGCCCGGCTAATTTTTTATATTTTTTAGTAGAGACGGGGTTTCACCGTGTTAGCCAGGATGGTCTCGATCTCCTGACCTCGTGATCCGCCCGCCTAGGCCTCCCAAAGTGCTGGGATTCTAGGCATGAGCCACCACACCTGGCCTTAAATACATTATTTTCTGAAAGATTTTGTGTTCAATGTGGGGTTGGTCTGTATTTCCTTGTAATTCTGTCCAATTTTGTAGACTTGTGCATACAAGCCCGCAATTGTCATATCTTCTTGGCAAATTGTCTTTCAATGCTATTTGCCTTAAATTCAATTTTATGTGATATAAATATTATTACTATAGTATATTCTTACAGTTAATATTTGCCTGGGGTCACTTTCTTTTCCTTTATTTTCTCTGTCATTTCTTTAAAAGATGTCTCTTTGGTAAACAACGTATGGCTATTTTTGCAAATTCTATTTGAGAGTTTCTGTCTTTAATAGGAGAGTTTAGTACTTTCTTGTTTATGGAGAATTCTGATAAATTTGATTTTTCTTTTTGCCGTCATATTTTGTTTTCTATTATCCTTGTTTTCCTGTGTTTCTGTTTCAGTTTCAAATTCCTGTTTGCTGATGTATTGACTGAGTTCCTCATTCCTTTTTTTCTTCTAGACATATGCAGGTTATTTACTTCTTTTTTTTTTTAGTGTTTATTCCCTTTGTTTATAACACTTATATTTAGATTTATGTTTTTAAAATACAGACTAAAGTTAATCAGTATTTCTTGCCTTCTTCAACTGTAGTTCCCAATAACCACTATCTCTGTGTCGTCACCTCACCTCTACCCCTAATTCAATTTCTCTATCTGCAAAACAGGTAATCGTATCTACTTGTGATTTACTATGATGACTTAGTAAGATAACGTATATAACAGGCTTGCCAAAAAAACTGGCTTCATAAATGTTAATTACTGTGTCACTGTCACTTATCAAACAGTTTAGCTTCATACTTCCTTAACATCCTCATTCTCATAACTATTACCTATTTTCTATTTTGATGTTATCTATAATTTGGAATTTGTCATCAACCATTACTGTAACAGTACTGAAATCTAGATCCCAGAAATGTTCTCCATCTGTCTCCAATCTTCTATTATTACACCTTTCCTACTGTCTCTAAACCTGTTACCTAATGTCAACACTTAATCCCTGGGCTCCATCCATATCTCTCTGCTGTGAACTGAAGTGTGTCCCCCTAGAATTTATATGTTGACTCTCTAACACCCACTGTGACTGTATTTGGAGATGGCGTCTTCAGGATATAATTCAAGTTAAAGGAGGTCATAAGGGCTGCGTCCTAATCTGATGGGATTGATGTCCTTATAAAAAGATGGAAGGAAACCAGAGTTCTCTCTCTCTCCTCTCTCTCTCTGCCATATGAGGACACGGCAGGATGCTGGGTTTGTAAACCAGGAAGGGGGCTTTCAACAGGAAATGACTCTACTGGAACCTTCATCTTGGAGATTTCCAAACTGAAGAACAAGGAGAAATAAATGCCTGTTGTTTAAGCTACCCAGTCTATGGTACTTCATTATAGCCGCCCTAGCAAACTAAAACAGTTCCATACCCGCTCTGCAGCCCAGGCTGGAGTGCAGTGTTGCAATCTCAACTCACTGCAACTTCCACCTCCAGGGTTCAAGCAATTCTCCTGCCTCAGCCTCCTGAGTAGCTGGGGTTACAGGCGCGCACCACCACACCCAGCTAATTTCTGTATTTTTAGTAGAGATGTGGTTTCACCACATTGGCCAGCCTGGTCTCAAACTCTTGACCTCAAGCAATCCACTCACCTCGGCCTCTCAATGTGTTGGGAATACAGGCGTGAGCCACCGCACTCAGTCTTTGGCCACATTTTCTATTTTGGTTTCACTTGTTTACATTTTTCCTACTTGCTGTCTCTTACTCCTTGTGCTTCCAATACTTCTCTAGTATCTTACCTTGACTTCTCCCTCAACTTCTCCTTCCCTTCACCATCAAGTTTTCTGAAAACAACAGTAATCATTTCTTCATTTCTTGTTTATCCATGAAAATCTACTATAATCGGGTTCTCATTCTCACCATTCTACCAAAAATGATTTTAACAAAGTCATTAATTACTTATATTCCCAACCCAATGGCTTTTTTAATAATCAACATTTTGGTTAGAATACACTTCAGTATTTTATACTGTTGGACATTTGAAACGAAAAACACATGTAGTAGTACAGAGACATATGACTTTGAATTACAGATAGGACACACACAAATGAAAAACTCCACAGGCAACTGGGACATGTGACTTGCTAAATAGAGATCTGTAAGTTATCTATACATATTTAGAAATTGAAGAGTTGAGAGTAGATATCAGGGAGAAGGTACAATAAAAAAGACTGTTAAGAAGAGAACTCTCCAGAATACCAACATTTAGAGCAGGTGAAGAAACGAAGAGTTTAGGAAGGAATCTGGGTGAAGCAATTAGAAAGAACACCAGGAATGAGTTGGTATCTAAGAATATTTTCTATACAGGAATAACTTAAGAAAAGGCCTAATCATCTTAATAAATAGGTTACAGGCTACCTGAGGACACAGCTTGTTTTTATTAAGTAATCAATAAGTCATTGATGAACTAAATCTTTCCTATAATAATATGAAACAGTATAATTAACAGTTTGTTTTCTCCTTCCTAATTTTACTGTGATTTATAATAGAATTTATAGTTGTATCATAGAGGCCACTGGAGTACTGCTTCACCCTTTCAATTAATTAGTGAAATCTGATTTCTTTTTTAAAAGGGCTTAAAATGCTTTTCAACTGTTATAAAGATTATGATTAAGAGTTTGCTCTTCAATTCTCCAAAAGCTTGAAATTCTGTTTTCTGAAACACATAATTTACTTTAAAAACATTCAGTTTACAATTATAGGCACTCATATGGTAATTTTGCTGCTCTTGGTTTATACCATTTCTTCCCCTAGAAAGAAATTATACATTAATACAAAGACTCAATTACCAGGCACCCCCTAGTGGCAGTAAAATCAAGTTAAGAAGTTTTTTTGTTTTTTGTTTTTTAATAGGGCATGGTTTGAGATACAGTTTTCTGTATGTATACTTCTTTAACAAAACTTAAGAGTGGGATGGTTCGTCAGTGAACAATTTAATAACTATTTTATTTTATTTATTTTATTTAGAGACAGGGTCTTGCTCTGCTGCCCAGGCTAAAGTACAGTGGCATGATCACAGCTCACTGTAACCTCGAACTCTTGGGCTCAAGCAATTCTCCTGCCTCAGCCTCCTGAGCAACTAGGACTACAGGTGCGTGCCACAACACTCGGCTATTTCATAAAAATTGTTTGTAGAGATACAGTCTCGCTATGTTCTCCAGGCTGGTCTCAAACTCCTACTGTCAAGTGATCCTCCCACCTCAGCCTCCCAAAGTGCTGGGAGCTATATAACAGGCATGAGCTAATGTGCCCAGCCAACATGTTATTTTATATCTACATTATATTAAGTGATTAATAATATACTGTAACTAACAGTGAATTCACACACTGAAATTTCATGCAAATTCTTAAGAATTGTAAGTGAGGTAATATATGCAAATGCAAGAATATATACATAAACCTTCCCATTTTACTCTACCATTTACAGAGTTGTTATATTCATTTGCCAATTCCCAAATATAACACTTAGAATCATAATTATCTTTTTTCTCCTTTTTAATTATAAATTAAGTTACAAATTACAAATAAGATTTCTAAGAATCTATCAATTATAACAAAATTCTGCAAAAGCAAATCAGTTTGATTCATTATGAAGTCTAGTACAAAGCAAGTTTATCTGTCTACCATTTTTGATAATATGATATGCTATATAACTTACTAGGATATTGTATGTTTGATTCTATTATATAGTTAAGATGTCAAGTGACCGGGCACAGTGGCTCATGCCTGTAATCCCAGCACTCTGGGAGGCCGAGGTGGGAGGATCACCCGAGTTTAGGGGTTTGAGACCAGCCTGTCCAACATGGTGAAACCCCATCTCTACTAAAAATACCAAAAATTAGCCAGGCGTAGTGGTGGGCGCCTGTAATCTCAGCTACTCAGGAGGCTGAGACAGGAGAATCGCTTGAACCCAGGAGGCGAAGGTTGCAGTGAGCTGAGATCATGCCATTGTACTCCAGCCTGGGCAACAAGAGCGAAACTCCGTCTCCAAAAAAAGAAAGAAAGAAAAAAAAGATGTCAAAATATTTTTATTTGATGAGTCACAAAATAAAACTCACAACTTAAAAATAATTATTACCATCAGCTTTTAAGGTTCTGCATGGATTTTGTTTTGTTTTTTAAATTGTCTCCCACAAAATCAGCTTTCAATATATATGCTATTTTAAAAATCTCTGGTTTTATAGAAAGATATATTGAATAAACATACTACAAGAAGTAAACCCTGGCTTTTAAGTTATGTGTTAATAAAAAGTACATTAACATGACTTTTACATTAGCAGGAGTCTCCATTTGTCCCTCCTCCCACTACGTTTTTTGTTCACCTTTGAATTTTTCTCTCTTATTCTTCCAATACAAAAAAAGAATCATTATAACTTGGTAAAAATCCACAAAGCCAACTATAGAAGTATATTTTAATGCTAGATAAAGTACTCATTCTCCAATAAACACTGCATTTCAGCAGCACTGTAGACTCCTGCTTGCCTAGGGAGTGAATGACTGGCAATCAAACTAAGGTCAGCTACATGGCAATGAAGAACATTTCCATCAGCCCAGGAAGACATTTTGATAAATCCATTTAATCATGCTACTGGAAAGTAACAGATTATAAACAATGATATCTCCTGTCTGCTTTTAATTATGTGGATTAAATATTTTATGACAGTGATTACACTTTGTTAACTAACCTACAAAATAATGTTCTACCTGACTAGATACAGAACCATACCTATAACTCTTTATTAATCTCATCTGAGGTTTACATCAACATTATTATAAACACATGGTCCATAAGTTTCTAGATTGTAATTTTGTAACTGTGTGCAAATTCCACTTCCCATTAACATACGGTCTAATCATAGAAAATAAAGAGCAATCCAAGAACTCTTTAAATTCTTAACCCAAAACAAACTATTAACAGACCATCAAATACAACTACACAAGATTTAACTTTTCAGTTCAGTGATTTCTACTTCAGTGAAGCCAAATTTAATTTTATTTTTGCTACTATCTACCTAAAAATCAAGCTATTTGGTAAGTGGTGGGGGGAAAGCTTGACAATATTCAAAATTTAGGGACACAAGTCTCCCTACCACAAAAAAATCACCAAGTTGTTGTATTTTTTTTTTTTTGAGACGGAGTCTTGCTCTGTCGCCCAGGCTGGAGTGCGGTGGCGCAATCTCAGCTCACTGCAAGCTCCGCCTCCCGGGTTCACGCCATTCTCCTGCCTCAGCCTCTCCGAGTAGCTGGGACTACAGGCGCCCGCCACCACGTCCGGCTAATTTTTTTGTATTTTTAGTAGAGACGGGGTTTCACTGTGGTCTCGATCTCCTGACCTCGTGATCCGCCTGCCTCGGCGTCCCAAAGTGCTGGGATTACAAGCGTGAGCCACCGTGCCCAGCCAAGTTGTTGTATTTAAAAGAGAAAAATTTGTATCAACAACAGAAAATCTAAAAATAACTTAAACATAGTTCTGGAATAATACTGTATGAAAAGATTCCTCATAAAAATTATTATCTTATCACTAGCATAATCATCCACTATAGGTCAGTTTGCTTCATTAAACAATAAAAAACGTAATGTATAATTAAAAATTAAAATCATGTGATCATTGTACAAATGTATTGAGTTCCACTGTGAAAACTGAAAAAACAATGAGACCCTCTATTCCAGAGAGAAAATCTTAATAAAAAATTTATATCGCCAGGCACAGTGGCTCATGCCTGTAATCCCAGCACTTTGGGAGGCCAAGGTGGGCGGATCACCTGAGGTCGGGACGTCAAGACCAGCCCGACCAACATGGAGAAACCCCAACTCTACTAAAAATGCAAAATTAGCTGGGCGTGGTGGCATATGCCAATAATTCCAGCTATTCAGGAGGCTGAGGGAGGGGAATTGCTTGAATCCGGGAGGCAGAGGTTGCGGTGAGCCAAGATCGCACCATTGCACCTCAGTCTGGGCAACAAGAGTGAAACTCCGTCTCAAAAAAAAAAAAAAAAAAAAAATTGTATCAGTGTTTTTCAAGCTTTACTCTGCAGAGCTCAATGAATTTTCCTCAAAGGTATGTCTTCTTTAGCAATGAGAGAGACTGGAACTCCATTTATACTTTCTCTTCCTTCCAACTTGAATCCTTTCCCTTCAGTCAGAGAAGTACCATTCTGACAATTTTTAAAAATTATACTGGAGTTCTGCTAAAGATTTTAAAGTGGTATAAGAGGATTATACCATTAAAACAAACTATCCAGACCAAATTGTTTCAAACTTGATATACTTCATAGTAGTTGGTAAGGTCAAGTTTCAACAAGACTTGTATTTGATTTAATTTTGATGTTTATATACAACTTACAGCAATTTTAACAACTGAGCTTTTCATTTCAGGTTCCCAGGAAATATAAACAACTTACCCAGCATGACTAGATGATGAAGGCGGTGGCAAATCTGGTGTAAGGACATAAAGACTGTTGTTTTTTGGCAAGTGTAGCGATTTTAGGACCGTCTGAAAAAGAAAAAATACAGCAAAAAATGAATGTTGATTATGTTGATTATTCATTATTGATTTTTCCTATAATTCTTGAAAAATTGTTAATTTTGTAGTTTGATTCTTTCATCTTTTGATAATTTCCTAAATAGGGCAATGCAAAAGAACTACTGAATCCCAAGTAACCTTATTGTCCATATATATAATATATACATATATATGGGAAATATGGTTATATACCTATATATATTCTATGTATACAACATTCAGGTTTATGCTAGTTTATTTTATATATGTATATGTATACACATATATGTGTGTCTATATATGTGTTTATATACACACAGATACATATGTATATGTGTGTTTATATATGTGTATGTGTGTATATACACAGACACACACATACAAAATAAACTAGCATAAACCTGAATGTTAATATATAAACTCTTTAGCTCATGAAGCAATACAAACAGATAAGAACACAGTTGGGACTCAATTACTTTTTCACCGAAGAAGTACATCCTTGCAACTAATATATACTTTGTTTCAGGGTCATCATGGCAAAAATTGGCAATATAGGTTTTCAGAGATCATTCGACCTTGAAAAGATTACTGAGAGCACCTCAAGCCAATGATTTTATAGATAGGAAGCTATATAGCCTGAGAGGTTAAGTAACTTGGATGAGGTCTCCAATGTTACCTATATATCTTTTACTCCAGATATCTTTTTTGTTAAAGCTCTCACTCTTTGGAATGAATAAATTACTATTGGACTACATATGACCTACTATCTTGGTAAGCATAGAAAATTTCATTCACTAAATTTCTTTGCCAGAAAACTCACATACATTTCAAACTCCTAACCTGAAGGTAAAAACTTGCTGAAGTACTTCAACGTTTCTTGACACCAATACACATTAAGAAATACATTGTACACCTTTACATCATAAGCCAGGAAATGCACTTACTCGACAGATATTTATTGAGCCGCCTACTCTGTACTAGGACTACTCTAGCCACTGAGAATACAGCATTGAACAGAATAGCCTAAAATAAAATTCTCTGATCTTAGGGAGCTTACATTTGAGTAGGAATAAATAAAATAAGTAACCCTATATAGCTGAATGTTGAAGGTGACAATTTTTTGACTAAAAATAAAGCAGGGAAGGGGGGATAAAGAATGTGGGGTTGGGGAGCTTGGCAATTTTAAACAGGGTGATCAAGGTGGGTCTCACTTGGAGAATGTGACATTTGAGCAAAAACTTAAAAGGTGAAGGAGGCAAACTATGAGAATATATAGAGAAAGAATATATTCCTTCCTGGGGAGGGGCAATCTTACACAAGCATGGAACATAAGGAACTTATTCTTAACCCCTCCATGAGAGGACTCAGCTTATTAAGTGTGTAGTCTTAATCCAAGGGTATTGAGACTTACTCTTGACTCATATTAGTTATGTGTTAAATGAAGAGAAATACATAATTACCCTTATTATTTGAAATACAGTCTGGTGTTTCCTATTGTATTCTATTTCTCTTTTTTCATTTCTTTCTTCTTCTGTTTTTTTTTTTTTTGTTTTTGTTTAATGCTGCTGACTATAACCCACTCAATTAACTTCTGAATCCACTAATGGTTTATGGTCCATGGTTTGAAAAAAACACTGCATTTGGCAATTACCTATAACTTTACAATTTACCAGGAGACATGGACATCCTGAAACTTTATGTCAAATATGTGATATCCTTTTGAAATTGATGAGTTATCTCTATAGAGTTAACATGCAAACAAACAACACACATATACACACAAATTATTTTTCTCTTTTTATCTTTCATTGTTTTACTTTATGAATTATTGGTAAATGCTTGCCATTTGATCAAGTCATTATTGTTCTTTTTCCATGCCACTATCCAAAGATTTTCTATTAAATTTTCCCATCAAACCACATATGGAAAGATTAAATAAAATGGATACTTTCCTTAAGTCAGTTACTCATGCATTCATCCCATAAACATTTATTTCAGGTCTGTTACGCCAGGCTTTAAATATACGATGATGAAAGAAACAGATATGGTCCCTCTATTAATACTGGTGTGATGGAGAATGCTGGGGTGGGACCAAATCAGATACAGAAGCCTGTTGGAGAAGGTAACCTTAAGCTGAGACTTGAAGGATGAAAAAGAGACACCCATGTGAAGAAGAGGAGGTAAAGCATTCCAGGCAGTTGAATAGCATCTGTCAAACAAAGATGTAAAGAGCTTGAGCCTATTAAAAGATTTCAAAAAAGGTTTCTGTGGCTGGAGCATGGAAAATGAGAGTAAGAAAGGCTCAAGATGATGTTGTAGAGGCGAGAATGGGGTAATACAATACCTTTTAAACTACTGTGAGTAGTCTGAATTTTATTTGAAATGTAATAAAAAAGCTGTGTTTTAATGGGAGTGATATAATTCAATTGATGTTTTTAAAAGATCACTTTGACTGCTGTGTGGAGAATGCACTGGAAGAAACACTGAAAGGAAGCTGAGACAACAATAATGAAGTTACCATATTGCACCAGACAAGAGATGCTCATGGCCTGAATTAAGCAGTTGCAACTGAAATACTAAAAAGTGGCCATGGTTGAGATACATTTTAAAGATCGAATCTATAGAAATTACCAAAGGATTAGGTGCTGTAAGAAATGAGAAAAGACTGATGGCCACAGTTTTGGATTCAGCAGTGGCTATAATCATTCTGCTACTTCTTGGGGGAAGATTGGTAGAGATATGGCATAGGAGGGAAAATCAAGAGTTCCATTTTAAACACATTAAGTTTGAGACAACAATAAGATATACAAGTACAAAAGTCAATTACCAGTTTGGATATGTGAATTCAAAAAAGTATGAGCTGAAAATATAAATTTGGAGGCAATCAGAAAATTAATGGCATGGGAATAGCAGAAATCACCTAGTGAAGAGTACACAGAAATAAGTAACTGAGGCTGGGTGCCATGGCTCATGCCTGTAATCTCAGCACTTTGGGAGGCCAAGGCAGGAGGACTGCATGAGCCCAGGAATTCAAGATCAGTCTGGAAAACATAGCAAGACCCTCTACAAAAATTAAAAAAAAAAAAAAAAAATTAGCCAGGCATGGTGCACATCTATAGTCCTAGCTACTTAGAAGGCTGAGGTAGAAGTATCACTTGAGTCTAGGAGGTCAAGGCAGCAATGAGCCATGATTGTACCACTGCACTCCAGCCTAAGCAACAGGGTGAGAACCCATCTCATAAAAAGAAAAAAGAAGAAGAAAGAAGTAAATTAAAGTATTTGTAACCAAGGCTGTGTTCAAATTTTGGGGGGGGCGGGGGCAGCAGGGAGAAAGACTTGCTCTGTCTCCCAGGATGGAGTGTAGTGGCACAATCTCAGCTCACTGCAACCTCCACCTCCCAGGTTCAAGTGATTCTTGTGCCTCAGCCTCCCAAGCAGCTGGGACTACAGGTGTGCACCACCACGCCCAGCTAATTTTTATATTTTTAGTAGAGACAGGGTTTTGTCATGTTGTCCAGGCTAATCTCAGACTCCTGGCCTCAAGTGATCTGCCTGACTCAGCCTCCCAAAGTGTTGGGATTACAAGTTTGAGCCACTCCACCCAGCTGACTGATTCATACCCACAGGTTTCTCAATGAATGAACGAATAAATAACTACAAAAACGAACTCATTTTGTTGTTTTCTTTCTGTCAAGGTTGTTGATTTACTCAGTCAGCACTTTTAAAAAGTTTTAATCCATGCATCAACAGCAGCGGGGGACAGCAAACTATGGCCTGTGGGTCAAACCCAGCCTGCTGCCTGTTTTTGTATGGCCTGTGAGTTAAGAATGGTTTTCACCTTTTTTAAGGGTTGGAAAATAAATCAAAATAATATTTTATGGCATGTGAAATTACATAAAATTCAAATGTCTGCGTCCATAAACATACTGAAACATAATTATGCTCGATGCTTCACATATTGTCTATGGCTGCTTTCCCACTAAGAGAGCAGTGATTAAGTAGCTGTATGGCACACAAGCCTAAAATATTTACTATCTGACTCTGTACAGAAAAAGTTTGCTGACACCTAATACAGCACATCTAAACTTACCTGTATCTTGCCAACCCAAACTTCTCGTAAATATCTCACTGAAATACTCAGAACATCTCCAAATTTCAAATGAACTCACATGTAAGTACTTATAAGCACAATGACTGCAAGAAGCCATTCACGAAGAAGAACTGAACCAAAAGTTGAAGTTTTTTTATTTTTATTTTTATTTATCTTTTTTTTGAGACAGGGTCTCGCTCTGTCGCCCAGGCTGGAGTGCAGTGGCACGATCTCGGCTCATGGCAGCCTCTACCTCGTGGGTTCAAGCAATTCTCCCACCTCAGCCTCCCAAGTAGCTTGGATTACAGGGGCGCACCACCACGCCCAGCTAATTTTTGCATTTTTAGTAGAGATGGGGTTTTACCATGTTGGCCAGGCTGGTCTCGAACCCTTGACCTCAGGTGATTCACTTGCCTTGGCCTCCCAAAGTGATAGGATTATAGGCGTGAGCCACCGCGCCCAGCCAAAAGTTGAAAATTCTAAGTTTATGCCTGGCCATTAAAATGACCCAGTAACTAATGTGAAAACATTCAATAATTATTTCCACCTCAAACATCTAAAACTCTAGAACTAACTCACTTTTTTTTCCCTCTTTCTCCACTCTCTCTGGAAGAAAAAAAAGTGTGTAAGGCCGGGCGCGGCGGCTCACACCTATAATCCCAGCACTTTGGAAGGCCGTGGCAGGCGGATCACAAGGTCAGGAGTTTGAGACCAGCCTGGCTAACATGGTGAAACCTCATCTCTACCAAAAATGCAAAAATTAGCTGCGCATGGTGGCACACGCCTGTAGTCCCAGCTACTTGGGAGGCTGAAGCAGGAAAACTGCTTGAATCCAGGAGGCAAAGTTTGCAGTGATGCCACGACACTCCAGCATGGGCAACACAGCGAGACTGTCTCAAAAAAAAAAAAAAAAAAAAGTGTGTAAAAAAATGTTGTATCTGAGGTTGCTACTGGATCCCTAAGAATAGCAACTATTTCCTTAAAATTGCAATACTCTGCAAATTCTTAAAATATAATTCATTCCATGCACCTGCCACTATCCAAGTCAACAAGGAAAACAACATTCTTATTTAAATTCTCCAAGTTTAAAAAATTTCCTATTATCTTTGTTCCATAATCAATACTTCACATAAATGTATACACTGCATGTGACTTCTTTCGGACCAATATGTAATTGCTCAGAAAATTATTATTCCAGGGCATTCACTGATACTCTAGGAGGTTTGAGAAAAAGGTAAAGCCTCTCAGAAAAAGGGCCAAACTCCTTTAAAAGTTAGAAATAGGAAAAACATGCCATATACTGTTTTCATTTACAAATCTACTCATTTACAATTGTTATTGGTTTATCATGAAATATTTTAGCTTAGAAAACACTACTTGCTGATTCCTTAAACTAAATTACTATTGCCAAATCTACTTCTGCCATATGTAACAACATTAGTTAAAACCAATTTTTACGTATCATTTAATCAATGGCATAACTTAATTTTCTTTTATTTCTATGCAATTAAGAAACTCACACTGTCTTCCACATCTCCCGTCTTCCAGCCTTTTAACAGCATTTTGGACACAGGTATCTGAAGTTCATTTTCTAGAATCTGTTTAATCTCTCCTGTATAAATAAGAAGAGATCAAATATTACTAACAAAATAACACAGTTAACATTTGTCCATATCCAGAGCTAACACTAATATGTGGCATACAGTGTACAGTCAATGACATTTGTCTGATGAATATTTCTGTATCTATAAAATGGGAAATAATATTATTTATCTTATCTTGCCCTAGGATCTGAGGATGACAAAAGATAGCATACATTAATGAAACTAAAAAATAAAGCTAGGCTGGGTGTGGTTGCTCATGCCTGTAATCCCAGCACTTTGAGAGGCCAAGGTGGGCAGATCACCTGTGGTCAGGAGTTCAAGACCAGTCTGACCAACATGGTGAAACTCTGTTGAAACCCTGTCTCTACTAAAAATACAAAAAAATTAGCCAAGCGTGGTGGCGCACACCTGTAATCCCAGCTACTCAAGAGGCTGAGGCAGGAGAATCACTTGAACCCAGGAGGCAGAGGTTGCAGTGAGCCGAGATCGTGCCACTGCACTCTAGCCTGGGTGACAAGAGAAAAACCCCATCTCAAAAAATTAAAAACAAAAAATAATAAAGCTAATATATAGATAATATATAGATAATAATATATAGGAGACAATTTAAATTGTGTTAAAGAGAAGAGCAACAAGAATTTCAGAAAAGAAAAAAATGTTGATATGGTTTGAATTTGTGGCCCTGCTCAAATCTCATGTCAAATTGTAATTCCCAGTGTTGGAGGTGAGGCCTGATGGGAGGTGACTGGATCATAGGGGGCTGATTTCCCTCTTTGATGCTGTTCTTGTGGTAGGGTTCTCAGGAGATCTGGTTGTTTAAAAGTGTGTGCTACCTTTCCTCTCTCTCTCTTCCTCCTGCTCTGGCCTGCTCCCACTTTGCCTTCTGCCATGAGTAAAAGCTCCCTGGGCCTCCTTAGAAGCAGATGCTGCCATGCTTCCTATAAAGCCCAGGAAACAGTGAGACAAACCCTTTTTCTTTACAAATTATCCAGTCTCAGGTATTTTTTATAGCAGTGTGAAAACAAACTAACAGAATTGCTACTGAAAAGTGGGGCATTGCTATAAAGACACCTGAAAATGTGGAAGCGTCTCTGGAACTGGGTAATAGGCAGAGGCTGGAAGAGTGTGGAGAGCTCAGAAGACAAGATGGGGGAAAATTAGGAACTTCCTAGAGACTTATCAAATTGTTGTTAACAAAATGCTGACAGTGATATGGACAATGAAGTCCAGGCTGAGGAGATCTCAGATGGAAATAAGGAACTTATTGGGAACTGGAGCAAAGGTCACTTTTGTTATGTGTTAGCAAACAACCTGGTGGCATTGTGCCCCTGCCTAGAGATCTGTGGAACTTTGAAGTTGAGAATGATGACTTAGGATATCTGGAGGAAGAAATTTCTAAGGAACAAAGCATTCAAGATGTTGCCTGGCTGCTTCTGGTATCCTATGCTCATATGTGTGAGCAAAGAAATGACCTGAAACGAACATATACGTATATATTCTTTTAATTTTTTTTTTTTTTTTTTGAGATGGAGTTTCGTTCTTGTTGCCCAGGCTGGAGTGCAATGGCGTCATCTCTGCTCACCACAACCTCCGCCTCCTGGGTTCAAGCAATTCTCCTGCCTCAGCCTCCTGAGTAGCTGGGATTACAGGCATGCACCACCACACCCGGCTAATTTTGTATTTTTAGTAGAGATGGGGTTTCTCATGTTGGTCAGGCTGGTCTCAAACTCCCAACCTCAGGTGATCCATCTGCCTTGGCCTCCCAAAGTGCTGGGATTACAGGCATGAGCCACTGAGCCCAGCCAATGAATTTATATTTTAAAGGGAAGCAGAGTGTAAAAGTTTGAAAAATTTGTAGCCCAGTTATGTGGCAGAAAAGAAAAGCCCATTTTTAGGGGAGAAATTCAAGCAGGCCACAGAAGTTTACATAAGTAAAGAGGAGCCAAGTGCTGATAGCTAAAACAATGAAGAAAAGGCCTCAAAGGCATTTCAGAGACCTTCACAGCAGCCCCTGCCATCACAGGCCCAGAGGCCTAGGAGGTGGGGGAGACCCAGGGCCTCACCACCCTGCATAGACTCAGGACACTGCTCCCTGCATCCTGGCTGCTCTATATCCAGCCATGGCTCAAAGGAACCTGGGTACTGTTTGGGCCACTGCTTCCATGTGGTGTTAAGCCTGCAGGTGCACAGAATGCAAGTGTTGAGGCATGGGGGCCCCCACATAGATTTCAGATGCTATATGGAAAAGCCTGGATGTCCAGGCAGAAGCCTGCTGCAGGGGCAGAGCCCTCATGGAGAATCTCTACTAGGACGGTGCAGAGAAGAAATGTGAGGTTGGACCCCCACACACACAGAGTCTCCATTGGGGCACTGTTTGGTGGAGCTGTCAGAAGGCGGCCACCATCATCCAGACCCTGGAATGATCGATCCACTAAATACCCTGCACCTGGACAAGCTGGAGGCACTCAACACCAGCCCTTGAGAGCAGCCATGGGAGCTGAACCCTTCTAAGCCACAGAGGTGTAGCTGCCCAAGGCCTTGGGAGCCCACCCCTTGCATCATTGTACCCTGGATATGAGACATGGAGTCAAAGGAGATTATTTGGAACATTAAGATTTAATGACTATCCTGCTGGGTTTTGAACTTACACAAGGCCTACAGCACCATTCTTTTGGCTATTTTCTCTCTTTTGGAATGGGAGTATTTACTTAATGCCTGTACCCCCATCGTATCTTGGCAGTAAGTAACCTGCTTTTGATTTTACAGGCTCACAGGTAAAAGGGACCAGCCTTGTCTCAGATGACATTTTGGACTTTTAATGCCAGAATGAGTTAAGAGTTTGGAGGACTGCTGAGAAGGGATGATTGTATTTTGCAATGTGAGAAGGATATGAGATTTGGGAGGGGACACGGGTGAAATAATATGGTTTGGATTTGCATCCCCACTCATGTTAAATTATAATCCCAAGTGTTGGCAGTGGGGTCTGGTAGGAGGTGACTGAATCATGTGTGACAGATTTCCCCCTCTGGTGCTGTTCTTGTGATACAGTTCTCATGAGATCTGGTTGTTTAAAACTGTGTGCCACCTCCCCTCTCTCTCTTCCTCCTGCTCTGGCAATGTGACAATGTCTGCTCCGGCTTTGCCTTCCGCCATGAGTAAAAGCTCCCTGAAGCCTCACCAGAAGTAGATGTTGCCATGCTTCCTGTACAGCCTGCAGAACTGTGAACCAATTAAACCTTTTTTCTTTATAAATTACCCAGTCTCAGGTATTTTTTTATAGCACTGCCAGAACAGACTAATACAAATGGGTTGTATCAGATAGTCAGAGAAAGCTTTGTGAGAGAAATGAGACTTAAATCAAACTTAAAATATAGTTGGTCTGTGAAGGACAGACAAACCAAAATAAGGAAGGATACTCAATACAGTAAAGAAAAACGCCAGGCATGGTGGCTCATGCCTGTAATCCCAGCACTTTGGGAGGCCAAGGCAGGTGGATCACCTGAGGTCAGGAGTTCGAGACCAGCCTGCCCAACATGGTGAAACCCTGTTTCTACTAAAAATACAAAAAATTAGCCAGGCGTGGTGGCACATGTCTGTAATCCCAGCTACTCAGGAGGCTGAGGCAGGAGAATCACTTGAACATGGGAGGCAGAGGCTGCAGTGAGCCAAGATTGCACCATTGCACCTAGATGACAAGAGTGAAACTCTGTTTCAAAAAAAAGAAAAAAAGAAAAATGACTGAAAGCTAAAAAAGCAAAAATAGACATGATGCTAATGAGAAACAGTGAGAAATCACAATTTTCTCTGTGCCCCACAATTATTTTTCAAGAATCAAATCTACTTATACATTAATCAGCTGATTTCTGGTACTACACTATTGTAAAGATCAGTGAATCAGAATGTACTTATCTTTCATATATCTGCTTATGTGAGGTTGCTGCTAGTCTACAGTTTCAGATTAAAATATAATTCAATTCCATTTATAGTAAGTACGTGAATACCAAAAAGACTGATTATATTACATATTAAAAGAAGAAAAATAATTCCATGATGACGAATAAAAAGAAGAGTGGGGGGAGAACTTATGATACACAAGTTCTATGGGAACACAACTACCTAAGTAAGCGATGCTACAATGCAATTATTCATGGTCTCAATGACACTTTTTAACTTTCCTTAAAAAGATCCCTATCTGCGCACTTTGCATAGTGATTAACTATCATAAAAATAATTCTGGTTCAACACTATAGTTGTGGAAGCAAAAACTTTAATCTTGGCCTTCAAAAATGTCACTGCTGACAAAGGATCATTCTGTTTAGGCAAAGAGTAGAAAAATAAGTCACAGTTTTTATACCAAACACATATAAACATTGCCTTTTTGCTTGTGGCTGAGGTTGATATTTCTAGAGCTGTACCTGTCTGGAACTGAGCTTATGCATTTGCAAGTCTGTCCAGTGCTCAGAAACCAATCTCCAAGATCTGACACCACCTTCTTACACTCTTGAAAACACTCTGAGCCCTCATGACTTAAAAGAAGTTTCTTAAAGGAAAAACAAGAAGGGATTTTAACTTAAAGTCCCAGTTACTCTTGCAGAAAGCCTAGGTAACACATAAGACAAATAGCCTTTTGTTCCACAGAAAGAGAGGACAAATAGAAAACAAAGCTGGAATCATGACAGCAACTTGAGTTCCTCATATTTTAAAAATTATTCTCTATTGCAAGGTGGCTCATGCCTATAATCCCAGCACTTTCGGAGGCCAAGGTAGAAGGACAGCTTGAGCTCAGAAGTTTGAGACCAACTTGAGCAACATAGCAAGACACCACCACTACAAAAAATTTTTAATAATTAGCTAGGCATGGTGGTACATGCATGTAGTCCCAGCTATTCAGGAGACCGAGGCAGGAGTACTGCTTGAGACCAGGAGATGGAGGCTGCAGTGAGCCATGATCGTTGCCACTGCACTCTATCCTGGATGACAGAGTGAGAACCTGTCTCAGAGAGAAAAAATAAAAACGATTCTCGGCCTCAATCTCTTCTTCTGTAAAGTGGAAATGATAACTGTAGAACCAACACTTCATTGGGTTGCTGTATTAAGTGATATAATTCATGAAAAATGTTTTGCAGAGTGCCTAATACATACTAAGGAACTCAAAAAAATGTTATTTTGAGTTGTATTATTATTATTACAATTAATGAGATAACATACACATAAGTGCCTAGCATAGTACCTGGGCAGTATAGGTTCTCAAAACACAGTAGTTATTGTTTTTAGGATATCCAAAATAATTCAGGGGAACAAAGTACTGGAATGTAGCAAGTTTCAGAGCCAGAATTCATATTTGTGTCTGCCTAACTCCAAAGATCTTACCACAAGATGGCACTGCCACTGCAGTATCCCACCCCAGGCCACGTTTCTTGAAAAACTGTGAGGACATGCAGATGTCATCAAGAACAAATCACTGAATCCAACAGCATACTTTTGTATTTAAAAAATTAAGTGCTTGCTTTGGCAGCATATATACTAAAATTGGAACAATACAGAGAAGATTAGCATGAAAAATAAGAATTTAAAACATTAACTTAATTGGATTATGATTTATATGTAATAAAATTCACTCATGAGTTTTGACAAATATATAGTGTTATAACCACCATACAATCAAGATAAGAACATTTCCCATAGCACAAAAACTTTCCTCATACATTCTTAAAAGCCTGCCCCTACCCCACTGATCCTCCTTCTCACCCTAAAGATTAGTTTTGTCTGGGTTCCTTTGTTTGGAGTAATGTTTTAGAGATTTATCCTTTTTCTTTTCTTTCTTTTCATTTGAAACAGTATCTCTCTGTTGCCCAGGCTGGACTGCAGTAGCGCAATCTTGGCCCACTGCAACCTCCGCCTCCTGGGTTCAAGTGATTCTCCTGCCTCTGCCTCCCGAGTAGCTGGACTACAGGCGCATCCCACCACACCCAGCTAATTTTTGTATTTTTAGTAGAGACGGGGGTTAACCATGCAGGCCAGGCTGGTCTCGAACTCCTGACCTCAAGTGATCTGCCCGCCTTGGCCTCTCAAAATGCTGGGATTACAGGCATGAGCCACCGCACCTGGCCAGATTTATCCATGTTTATATGTGTACAAACAAATAGCTCTGTTTTGTTGCTGAGTACTATTCTATTATATGGTGTGATAGGATGCTTCTGAAATGGCTTCTAATGATCCCTACGTACTGGTATTAATGCCCTTCATAATCCCCTCCCTTTAGTGTAGGCTGTACCTAGATATTTGCCTTTAAAGAATAAAATACAGTAAAGGTTATGGGATGTCACTTATGAGTTAGGTTACATAAGACTGAGACTTCCATCTTGCTCTGAGGCCCCCAATTCAACAGCTCACATGAAAGAAATCCTGCCAGCAACCACCAGTGATCTCAAAGGTAGATCCTTCATTAGTCAAGCCTTGAGATGACATAATGATTTCAATCTATAAAATACCATTTGTGCCCCTTTCCTGACCTATATGAACTGTGAGATAACAACGGTTTGTGTTTTTTTTGTTTGTTTTTGTTTTTTTTGTTTTTTTTTTGTTTTTGAGACGGATTCTCGCACTGTCGCCCGGGGTTGGAGTGCGGTGGTGCAATCTTGGCTCACTGCAATCTCTGCCTCCCAGGTTCAAGCGATTCTCCTGCCTCAGCCTCCCCAGTAGTTGGGATTACAGGGGCCCACCACCACGCCCGGCTAATTTTTGGTATTTTTAGTAGAGATGGGGTTTCATCATGTTGGCCAGGATAGTCTCGAACTCCTGGCCTCTTGATCTGCCCACCGCAGCCTCCCAAAGTGCTGGGATTACAGGTGTAAGCCACCGCGCCAGCTGGTTGTTTTTTTTAAGACACTAAATTTTGGGCAATTTATTGCACAGCAACAAATAACCAATACATATGAATACAGCAAAATTTGTTTATCCATTCACCAGTTGATGAACACATGGGATATTTCTGTTTTTCCCTATTATAAATAAAGCTGCTATGAACTTTATTGTGTGAACTTTTTGTGAACATGTTCATTTCTCAAGTAAATAACTGTAAAAACTGCCAAAGTGTTTTCCAAGATGATTGTTCCAACTTGCATCCCACCAATATTCCAGTGTATCCCTGATGACAACTGAAATTTTAAGTCTTTTTAATTTCAGCCATTCTAACAGATATAAAGTGGTTTCTCATTGTGGTTTCAATTTAAATTCCCTAATGATTAATAGTAACCAATGTCGTTGAGCATCTTTTCATGTGCTTTTTGACTACTTGCATATCTTCTATGAAATGTGAATAGTAGGCTGGGTGCAGTGGCTCACACCTGTAATCCTAGCACTTTGGGAGGCCGAGGTGGGTGGATCATGAGGTCAGGAGTTCGAGCCCAGCCTGGCCAACGTGGTGAAACCCTGTTTCTACTAAAAATACAAAAATTTGCCAGGCGTGGTGGCATGTACCTGTAGTCCTAGCTACATGGGAGGCTGAGGCAGGAGAATTGCTTGAACCCGGGAGGCGGAGGTTGCAGTAAGCCGTGATCATGCCACTGCACTCCAGCCTGGGCCACAGAGTGAGACTCCATCTCAAAAAAAAAAAAAAAGAAAGAAATAGAAATGCTGAATAGTGTTGAGTGGCCCTGGCACTGCTCTTGATCGTAGGAGGGAAATACTTAGTATTTAGTATTTCATTATCAACTATTGTAGGTTCTTCAGCAATGTCCTCTATCAAGTTTACAAAGCTCCCTTATATTCCTACTTTGCTCCAAGTTTACTTCTTTTTTTTTTTTTAACATGAAATGGGTGTTGAATATTGTCAAATGCTTTTTCTCATTTACTATACTAATATGGGGACGTAGAGTGATGGATTATAGGCTGTTAAACAGGCCCACATGGCCTACTTGGCTATGATGTATATTATAAACATATTTATATATTTTATTACATTCTATTGAATTCAGTTTGCAACTATTTTGTAAGGGATTTTCCCTCCATAGTTATACGAAATATTTTCCTGTAAAAATCTCTATCTAATTTTGGTATTAGGGTAATGATAGCCTCATAAAATAAATGAGGCAATGTTTCATCTCTCTCTTTTTTGCGAAGGACTGGTAACAGTTCTTCCTTAAATATTAGATAGAATTCACCAGTAAAGCCATCTAGCATTTCAGGTTTTCTTTGTAGGAAGGTTTTGTTTTTGTTTTTGTTTTTTGAGACAGAGTCTCCCTCTATTGCCTAGGCTGGAGTGCAGTGGCACTATCTTGGCTCACTGCAACCTCCGCCTCCCAGGTTCAAGCGATTCTCTTGCCTCAGCCTCTTGAGTAGTTGGGACTACAGGCGCGTGCCACCACGCCAGGCTAACTTTTGCATTTTTAGTAGAGATGGGGTCTCGTCCTGTTGGCCAGGCTGGTCTCAAACTCCTGACCTCAGGTGATCTGCCCACCTTGGCCTCCCAAAGTGCTAGGATTACAGGCGTGAGCCACCATGCCAGGCTCTTTTTGTGGGAAGGTTTTGATTGACAATTCAATTTACATATTTGATGTACAGCTATTCAAATTTTTTACTTCTGTGAATGTGGTAACTTGTACCTTTAAAATAATTTTTCTAACCTTTTAGAGTTTCATGTAAATTTACCAGTGTAAGTTTGTTCTTAATATCACCTTATAGTCCATGTAATGTATGTAGGCACTTCTTTCATTCCCAATATGAATAACTTGTGTTTTCTCTTCTGTTCTTGTTTTTCACACTAGCAAAATAATTATCAGTTTTATTAATCTTTTTAAAAAACAGCTTTAGGTTTTGTTCATTTTCTCTACTACTTATCCATTTTCCACTTACTGTTTTCTGCTCTTATACATATTATTATGCTTCTGTACTTACTTTGGGATTGATTTGCTCATTTTTTTTGTTTTGTTTTGTTTTGTTTTTTTGAGACATAGTCTCATTTTGTCACCCAGGCTGGAGTGCAGTGGGTTGATCTCAACTCACTGCAGCCTCCACCTCCCGGGTTCAAGTGATTCTCCTGCCTCAGCCTCCAGTGTAGCTGGGACTACAGGTGCACACCACCACACCTGGCTAATTTTTGTATTTTTCAGTAGAGATGGGGTTTCACCATGTTGGCCAGGCTGATCTTGAACTCCTGACCTGAAGTGTTCCACCTGCCTCAGCCTCCCAAAGTGCAGGGATTACAGGTGTGAGCGGCTGCACCCAGCCATCATCCTCTTCAAAAGGTCTTAACAGCTTCATTAAGATATGTTTAACGTAAAATAAACTGCACATATTTAAAATCTAAATTTAATAAGTTTAAACAATTGAATCCAACAATGAAATCACCACCATAATCAATGTTATAAATTTATCCATCACCCTCAATGGTTTCCATGTGCCCCTTGGTAATTCCACCATACCATCCCCAACCTCTTCCCTAGAGAACCACTAATTTGATTTCTATGACTGTGCCTTAGTTTGAATTTTCTAGAATTTTACATAATGGAATTGCAGAATGTATTCTGGCTTCTTTCACTCAAAATAAACTGTCTGAGATTTTTCCATATTATTGCAGGTAACAATAGCCCACTCCTTTTATTAATAAGCATACCACTGTATGCATATACAGCAATTTGGTTTATGCACATTTGGGGTTGTTTCCTGTTTGGAGCTATTACAAAGAAAGTTGCTATAAACAATAATGTACATGTCTTTGGTGGACATATGCCTCCATTTCTCTTGAGAACCTATGTAGAAACTACCAAAGTGTTTTACAAAGTGGCTTCCATTGCAATGTCTTTAAGTTCACCAATATTTTCTTCAATGGCAGATCTGCTGTTAATCTCATCTGGTAGCTTTTCACTTCAGACATCATAGTCTTCATCTCTAGTTGTTCAATTGGGTCATTTTCACATTTCCAATGCCTTATTTTAAATCTTCCCTCTCTCTTTTTGAACACAGGTAATACAGTTATAATAACTGTTCTAATGTCATTATCTGCTCTTTTTTTTTTTTTTTTTTGAGACATAGTCTCACTTAGTAGCCCAGGCTGGAGTGTAGTGGCGTGATCTCGGCTCACTGCAACCTCTCCCTCCGGGATTCAAGCAATTCTCCTGCCTCAGTCTCCTGAGTAGCTGGGATTACAGGGGTACGCCACCATGCTCAGCTAATTTTTGTATTTTTGGTAGAGACGGGGTTTCAACATGTTGGCCAGGCTGGTCTCGATCTCCTGACCTCGTGATATGCCCATCTTGGCCTCCCAAACTGCTGGGATTACAGACGTGAACCACCGTGTCCAGCCTATCTGCTCATTCTAACATCTAGGTTAGACCTGGGTTGGTTATGATTGATCAATTTCTCTCCTCATTATGGGCCAGGTTTTCCTATATCTTTGCATGCCTGGTAATTTTTTATTGGATGCCTGACATTGTAAATTTTATCTTGTTAAGTGCTGGATATTTCTGTATTCCTATAAATATTCCTGAGCTTAATTTTGGGATGCAGTTATGTTACTTAGACACAATTTAATCCTTTTGTGTTTTGCTTTTAAGATTTGTTAGTCAGCATCGCCCAAGCAGTATTTAATCTTGTACTAGTACTCTCCACCACTGAGGAAAGATCCTTCTGAGTAGTGCAACCAAAGCCACATGAATTATGAGGTTTTCCAAACTAGCTGGTAGGAACAGACACTATTCCCAATCTTGTTCCCACTAAGCCTTTTGGGTGGTTTTTAGTTGTAATAGGAATGACAGTAAATCTGATTCCTGTTATTCTATACTGGCTGGAAATCAAAGTGAGGACTTTTCTTACTTCTTAGATGGAAGCTTTAGTCCTTGCTTTTACAACTTTCCTTATTTGTAATTAAGCATTTGAACCATAAGTTTCCCTTTCAACACCAATTTCTCAGTATCAAACAAATGCTGACATGCCATGTGTATTAGTCCGTTTTCACACTGCTGGTAAAGATATACCTGAGATTGGGCAATTTACAAAAGAAAGAGGTTTAATGGACTTACAGTTCCAAATGGTTGGGGAGGCCCTATAATCATGGTGGAAGGCAAGGAGCAGCAAGTCACATCTTACATGAATGGCAGCAAGCAGAGAGGTTGTGTAGGGAAACTCCTCCTTTAAAAATCATCAGATCTGATAAGACTTACTATCATGAGAACAGCACAGGAAAGACCCACCGCCATGACTCAATTACCTCCCACAAGGTCCCTCCCACAACACGTGGGAATTCAAGATGAGATTTGGGTGGGGACACAGCCAAACCATATCATTCTGCCCCTGGCCCCTCCAAAATCTCATGTCCTCACATTTCCAAACCAATCATGCCTTCCCAACAGTCCCCCAAAGTCTTAACTCATTTCACCATTAACTCAAAAGTCCACAGTCCAAAGCTTCATCTGAGACAAGGCAAGTCCCTTTGACCTACGAGCCTGTAAAATCAAAAGCAAGTTAGTTACTTCCTAGATACAATGGGGATACAGGCATTGGATAAATACATCCATTCCAAATGGAAGAAACTGGCCAAAATGAAGGGCTAAAGCCTCCATGAAAGTCCAAAATCCAGCAGGGCAGTCAAATCTTAAAGCTCCAAAATGATCTCCTTTGACTCCATGTCTCATATCTAGGTCACGCTGATGCAAGAGGCATGGCTTTTGCATGATTCCCATGGCTTTGGGCTGCTCCACCCTTGTGGCTTTGCAGGGTATGGCCTACCTCCTGGCTGCTTTCAAGGGCTGGCACTGAGTGTCTGTGGCTTTTCCAGGTTCATGGTGCAAGCTGTCCGTGGATCTACCATTCTGGGGTCTGGAGAACAGTGGCTGTCTTCTCACATCTCCACTAGGTGGTGCCCAGTAGGCACTCTGTGTGGGGGCTCTGACCCCACATTTCCCTTTCGCGCTGCCCTAGCAGAGGCCCTCCAGAAGTGCCCCACTCTGACAGCAAGCTTCTGCCTGGGCATCCAGTCACTTCCACACATCTTCTGAAATACAGGCAGAGGTTCCCAAACCTCAATTCTTGACTTCTGTGCACTTGCAGGCTCAACAACACATGGAAGCTGCCAAGGATTGGAGTTTGTACCCTCTGAAGCCACAGACTGAGCTCTGCATTGACTCCTCTCAGCCACAGCTGGAGCAGCTGGGATGCAAGGCACCAAGTCCCTAGGCGGCACATAGCACCAGGACCCTGGGTCCAGCCCATGAAACCACATTTTCTTTCTAGGCCTCTGGGTCTGTCATGGGAGGGCCTGCTGTGAAGACCTCTGACATGCCCTGGAGACATTTTCCCCATTGTCTTGGGGATTAACATTTGGCTCCTCATTACTTATGCAAATTTCTGCAGCTGACTTAAATTTGCCTCAGAAAATGGGATTTTCTTTTCTATCACATTGTCAGGCTGCAAATTTTCTGAACTTTTATGCTCTGCTTCCCTCATAAAACTGAATGCCTTTAACGGCACCCAAGTCACCTCTTGAACGCTTTGCTGCTTAGAAATTTCTTCTGCCAAATACCCTAAATCATCTCCTCAAGTTCAAAGTTCTACAAATCTCTAGGGCAGAGGCAAAATGCTGCCAGTATCTTTGCTAAAACACAACAAGAGTCACCTCTGCTCCATTTCCCAACAAGTTCTTCCTCTCTGTCTAAGACCACCTAAGCCTGAACTTTATTGTCCATATCACTATCAGCATTTTGGACAAAGCCATTCAACAAGTCTCCAGGAGGTTCCAAACTTTCCTACATTTTTCTGTCTTCTTCTGAGCCCTCCAAACTGTTCCAACCTCTGCCTGTTACCCAGTTCCAAAGTCGCTTCAACATTTTCAGCTATCTTTTCAGCAGTGCCCCACTCTCAGTACCAATTTACTGTATTAGTCCATTTTCACGCTGCTGATAAAGACATACCTGAGACTGGGTAATTTATACAGAAGAAAGGGTTTAATGGACTTATAGTTCCACATGGTTGGGGAGGCCTCACAATCATGCTGGAAGGCAAAGTGGAACAAGTCACATCTTACATGGATGGCAGCAAGCAAAGAGAGAGCTTGTGCAGGGAAACTCCTCCTTATAAAATCATCAGATCTCATGAGACTTATTCACTATCACGAGAACAGCATAGGAAAGACCTGCCCCCATAACTCAATTACCTCCCATCAGGTCCATCCCTGTGGGAATTCAAGATGAGATTTGGAAGGGACACAGCCAGACCATATCATCATGTTTTCATCACAATTCAGTTCAAAATATTTTTTACTTTCCCTTGTGATTTCTTCTTTGACCTATGGTTTATTTAGGAATATGTGTTTAATTTCCAAATATACGGGGATATTCCAAATTCTTGTGATTTCTAACTTAATTCCATTGTTGTCAGAACACTTGTCACATAATTTAAAAAATTTTAAATTTGTTTTGTGACTGAGCATTTGTTCTACCTTAATGAATGATCAATTGCCCAAGAAAAGAACATGTGTTTTGCTGTTATAATGAGGAGTATTATATACGTTTTAAGTAAGTCAAATTGGTTTCTATGCTGTTCAGATTTTTTGTCTGTTGTTCTGAACATTATTATGAGACAGGAGTGTTATAATCTCCAATTCTGAATTTGTCCATTCCTTACTTCAGTTCTGTCAGTTTGGATTTGTCTATTTCTTACTTCAGTTCTACCAGTTTTTGCTTTTAAATATTTCAAACTCTGTTATTAGATATGTACAGTTAGGATACTTATGTCTTCTTGATGAATCTACAGTTTCATTATTATGAAATGTCCCCATCTGTCCTTCATAATATTATTTGTCCAGAGTCTAGCTCATCCCATATTAACAGAGATCCTTCAGGTTATGATTACAATTTTCATATATATTTTCCAGTTTTTTTCATTTTTAGTTTTTATTCAATTTCTATACTTTATAAAGCAGGTTTCCTGTACGTATCATACAAATGGGTTTCCCTTTTTTATTCAGTGTAACAATCTCTACCTTTTAATTATAACATGAGTTCATTTATATGTATTATAATTATGTGGTCTTATTTCTTTTCTGTTGGTCTTATCTATTTCATTTATCATCTTTTTGTCTTCATTGGGGATTTTTGAGTATTTTTTAAGTACTCTATTTCATCTCAACACTGAGCTTAATGACCATTATCTGTATTCATGGTTTCAGTGATTGCTCTAAAGTTTACAACATAATTTTTTTTAATGTAGTCTCACTCTGACACCCAGGCTGGAGTGCAGTGGCATGAGCTCAGTTCACTGCAACCTCTGCCTCTGACATTCAACTGATTCTCGTGCCTCAGCCTCCCGAGTAGCTGAAATTACAGGCACATGCTACCACATCCAGCTAATTTTTGTATTTTTAGTAGAGACGGGGTTTTGCTATGTTGACCAGGCTGGTCTCAAACTCCTGACCTCAAGTGATCTACCCACCTTGGCCTCCCAAACTGCTGGGATTAGAGGAGTGAGCTACCATGCCTGGCCTAATTTTTGTATTTTTAGTAGAGACAGGGTTTCACCATGTTGGCAAGGATGGTCTCAAACTCCTGACCTCAAGTGATCCACCTGCCTCAGCCTCGCAAAATGCTGGGATTAAAGGCATAAGCCACCATGCCCAGCAAAACATACATTTTTAACTCAACAAAGACTACCTTCAAATTAGACAGGAATCTGTTTTACAACAGTATACTTCTAGTTTCCTTTCCTATTCTTCATGTTATTGTTGTCATACCTGTACTTGTACACATTTTACAAATGCTATAATACATTGCTATAATTTCTACTTTTAAATTTCAATTCTCATTTAAATAAATTTAAAAATACAGAAAAGGTTTTTTAAAAATGTGTATCCAAATATTTACAATTTCTAGTGCTCTTCATTTCTCTGTATTAACTTAATCTTCCATCTGTTATCGTCTTCTTTCAGCCTGCCTGGGTAATTACTTTAACATCTCTTATAGCTTTTGTTTATCTGGAAAATATCTGTAGTCTTCATTTCTGAAAGATTATTTTGTTCGATATAGCATTCTAGGTGAACATTTTATTTCTTCAACACTTACTGCATTGCTTCCTGGTGTGTGTTGCTTCTGATAAGAAGTCTGTATTTATTATTATTATTATTATTATTATGAGATGGAGTCTTGCTCTGTTGCCCAGGCTAGAGTGCAGTGGTGCAATCTCAGCTCGCTGCAAGCTCCGCCTCCTGGGTTCACACCATTCTCCTGCCTCAGCCTCCCGAGTAGCTGGGACTACAGGCACCCGCCAGCACATCCAGCTATTTTTTTGTGTTTTTAGTAGAGACAGGGTTTCACCGTGTTAGCCAGGATGGTCTCGATCTCCTGACCTCGTGATCCGCCCGCCTCAGCCTCCCAAAGTGCTGTGTATTTATTATTTTTAAATCTCTCTTTTAAAATATAGAATGTAGGCCAGGTGTGTTGGCTCATACCTGTAATCCCAGCACTTTGGGAGGCCGAGCCGGGTGATCACCTGAGGTCAGGAGTTCAAGACCAGCCTAGCCAACATACTGAAACCCTGTCTCTACTAAAAATACAAAAAAATTAGCTGGGGCATGGTGGCATGCATCTGTACTCCCAGCTACTCCAGTGGCTGAGGCAGGAGAATCGCTTCAACTCAGGAGGTAGTGGTTGCTGTGAGCCGAGATCACGCCACTGTACTCCAACCTGGGTGACAGATTTAGGCTCCATCTCAAAAAAATAAATACATAAAATATAAAATAAAATAAAATATAAAATGTATCTTTGTTTCTTGGGCTCTGGCTGCTTTCAAGACTTTTCTAGTACTGATTTTTAACAATTTGATTATGTGCCTTGATGCTGTTTCGAGTTACTCCTTCTTGTTGTTATGAAACTTCTTACATTTGTGAGTTTATAGTTCTCACCAAATTTGGCTAGCATTGAGTTATTCTTTCGTTAAAATTTCCCCCTTTCCACTCTCTCCTCTATTTTAGGGGCTCTAATCAGACATACATTGTACCATTTTATATTTGCCTAGAAGTCATTCAGACAACATCCTTCCCTCTCCAGCCCCTAGCTCCCAGTGTTTTTGCTGTGTGTGCTTCAGTTTGCATTGTTTTTATTGCTATGTCTTCATATTCACTGACCTTTTCCACAGTTAAACTGTTAAATCCATCAGAGTAAATTATCGATATCATGTAATGTATCGACATTTTGTTAATATCATAGCAAAGTGAACCAATATTTTCCAAATGACCAATGGATTTTAATATAACAGAACATTAAAATTTCCTTGAAGTGGTTTCAGGTTTTACATTGCAATAAACTTTTAAGAAACCACCATTTGCCAAGTTTCAGTGTACTATCAATTAAGAATGTCCATAATTATCTGGCTACTAAAATATCCCTCCCTTCACCAACTATATAGCTGTTTGGTGGCATTTTCTTTATATACTTCAACAGAAGTAACATACTGCAACAGAATAAATAGAGGAGATATAAGAATCCAGCTTTTATATGGACAGATATTGAAGAGCTTGCAATGCACCTAAGAGAATACCACTTTCTCATTACTTTTTTTGTTCTGAAAATTTATTTTTCATTGAGTCTTATTTATGTTAATATGTAATGAGTTCATTACTATTATTAATTAAGAAATATTTTTAACTTACTCAGTTTTAATTACTAATATGGAAAATATTTATTCTGGGGTCTCAGTACTAACTGTACCCTGTGTGCAACAAAGTCTTTTTCCTCTGGTGGGAAGGAATTCAATAGTATTCTAGTGCTATGTATAAGGTCAAGGAATTGTTCAGTGTACTCAATCGTGTAGAGATTACTATTCAGCCAAAGATTTGCAGAAAGCATCATTCAGATACCTGCATGTTTCTGTATGTAGCAATCTTTCTCCTAGTACTGGGCCCTATACATTCCAATCTCAGTCTCAGGGAATCTCCCAGCTCTTTAACTCTGCAGGACTGTTGGGCTCTGCTTACATTCCCTTTTTCATGGACTGTTGTAAAGAAATTTTCTCCATGCAGAAATCGGGGGCATCTACAGGGCTGACCTTGCTTGTTTCCCATTTCTCATGAATCATAGGCCTACGCTGCCTAATGCCCAATGCCTGCAAGCAGTTGTTTCATATATTTTGTCCAGCTTTCCAGGTGCGTACAGCAGGAAGACAGGTACTATATCAGTTATTCCTTCAAGGTCAAAAGTAGAAATTCTGTTAATTTTCTACGGTTCATTACTGCCAAGAACAATTTCAATGTTTTCTCAGATTTAGAGTTTCAGATACACTAATCTGTCAGAGATGTAATTTACAAGAGCTTATTCCTCCATATTTTGGACACATTAATTCAATTTTACATGAAAATGTCTATCTTTACATTGGAAATTAGGGTGGTTCACATTCATGTGGCTCTATGTTAACACAAACCAAGTTATTACTATAAATCATTTCACCTAACAATTTATCTTATAGATTAATATGGATATTGCAAATGTTGCTCTGAGTACAATTCTTTGCTTTATGTTTTTAACAGCAATCTTTCTCTAGAATTTTCCAGGGCATAGTGACAAGAAGGCTACAAAAAGAAAAAAGGTCTACCTCAAACCTAAGTAAGCAATAATTCCAAGTGGATATTTGCCTGCCCAGGAGAGAGATAATTAGCAAAAGGTCATTCAGTTTAGTTGGCTACACTCCAATAAACTGAAAACACTTTACACGCACTCTATCTGCCTGAAAAATAGATCATTTGGAATAGTGTTTTTATTTTTCTTCAGAGTCTCAAATTTTAACCAATACATTATCTACAGAATTTACTACCTTTTTTCAAGGTCATTTGGAAGGAATTTATTCCTTAAATTTATAGTATTAAACCTTCATAATTTCTAGAAGGCAACTAAACATTGAGGATAGAAGACTCTGCTCCTATAAAACAAGTGGCTATTAATATAGTCCAGTTATTTCCATTCAGAGAAAAAAAATGTAGTGAAAGTTGGATACTGTAGCTCTACTAACCATTTCTAATCAGAATGTAGCACATTATTGCAATCTTACAATAACTAAGATGAAAAGCATAATCCCTACTATATGACTAAATGACTATTACTGAGCCAAATTACAGGCCCTCTATGGGCCTCTGGACCTCAAATTCCACATTATTTAAAAAAGAAGAAACTACTAAACACATTTCATATTAATACTGCCTGTTACCACTTTGTAAAATTTAAAATATCAACATTAAAAAGAGTAAAATAGGGCAGGGCATGGTGACTCACACCTGTAATCCCAGCACTTTGGAAGGCTGAGGCGGGTGGATGACCTGAGGTCAGGAGTTCAAGACCAGCCTGGCCAACATGGTGAAACCCCGTCTCTACTAAAAATACAAAAAATTAGCTGGGCGTGGTAGCGGGTGCCTGTAATCCCAGCTACTCGGGAGGCTGAGGCAGGAGAATCGCTTGAACCCGGGAGGCGCAGGGTGCAGTGAGCCGAGATCGCACCATTGCACTCCAGCCTGGGTGACAAGAACGAAACTCTGTCTCAAAAAAAAAAGTAAAATGAGACCTAGCCCATCTCAGAGTAGAAACAATAAAAAACTCAGACCTGTTACCCAGAAGCAACAAAACATGCAATAATATTACATCATTTGGATTTTTCTCAAGCACAGTTATCAAAAGCGAATTTCTTCTCTCTTTGTTCTATTAACGTTTTATAATGTGAGAAATCATTTACTGCCTCCATTCATTTCTTTCTTTTAAACATTATAAGCCATTACCCCCTAGAATACTTATTGTTTATAAACTATGAAAGTTATTGTTTTGAGCAAAATCAAATTAAGATTCTATATGGGAAGAGACTCTTATGGCTGGAAAGGACCCATCCAAGAAGATGTTTAAAACCACTCTGGGGAAGTGCTGAAGATGGCCAACTAGCTGCAGCCAGGATGAACATCTGCCGCCACCAAGAGACTGGGACATTAGGAAGACTGGGGCATTCTAAGCAGATCTTTGGAGGGAAGGCATTCAGAGTGGATGAAGGGAGGACAAACATGCTGGACCAAAGGGGTAGGAAGCTGGGGATCCGGCACAGGGCTACCGTGCACAGGGATTCATTCTTGGCCCCCAACAACTCCAAAGGAAGGGAAACGAAGTCAATTGACTAAACTCACCTTATACCACAATCAAACCCCCAAGGGCATCAAAGAAGATAAAAACAAACAAACAAGCAAGCAAGCAAGCAAAAAAAAAAAAAAAAAACCACACATCCAAAAGACAGCAACTTCAAAGACTGAATGCTCAGCTCATACAGATGAGAAAGAACCAGTGTAAGAACTCTGCCAATTTAAAAAGCCACAGTGTCTTCTCACCTCCAAACAATCACACTAGTTCCCCAGCAATAGGTCTTAACCAGACTGAAATGACTAAAATGACAGAAACAGAATTCAGAATATGGATAAGAATGAAGATCATCAAGGTTCAGGAGAAAGTTGAAACCCAGTAAAGGATTCTAAGGAATATAATAAGATGATTTGGGAGATGAAAAATGAAATGGCCATTGTAAGAAAGAACAAAAGTGATCTGACAGACTGAGAAACTCACTTTAAGAATTTCAGAACACAATCCAAGTATTAACATTAGAATTAGCCAACTGGAAAAAAGAAACCCAAAGCTCAAACACTGGTTCCCAAAATAACTCAGACTAAAATTAAAAAGACTCAAAAAAGAACAAAAAAAACCTCTAAAAAATTTGGCATTACATTAAGAGACCACATCTACATCTCATTGGTGTCCCTGAAAAAGAGGGAGAGAAAGCAAGCAACGTGGAATATTTTAGGATATAATTCGCGAAAATTTCCCCAACCTCACTAGACATGCCAACATTCAAATTTAAGAAATGCAGAGAATGCCTCTGAGATACCATATAAGACAACTATGCCCAAGACACATAGTCATCAGATTCTTAAAGGTCGAAATAAAAGACAGCTGGAGAAAAGGGACAGGTAACCTACAAAGGGAAACCCACAGACTAACAGTGTACCTTTTGGCAGAAAACCTACAAGCCAGAAGAGATTGGGGGTTTATATTCAGCATTCTTAAGGAAAAGAAATTCCAATCAAGAGATTCATATCCTGCCAGATTAAGCTTCATAAATGAAGGAGACATAAGATCCTTTTCAGATGAGCAAATGCTAGGAATTTGTCACCATGAGACCTGTCTTATAGACACTCCTTAAGGGTGTGCTAAATATGGAAAGGAAAGACCATTACTAGACACCACAAAAACTCACTTAAATACATAGACCATTAGCCCTACAAACAATTACACAATCAAGTCTGCATAATAACCAGGTAACAACCCAATGACTGGATCAAATCCACACCTATCAATATAAACTTTGAATGTAAATGGGCTAAAAGCCCCAATTAAAAGGCGCAGAGTGGCAAGGTGGATACAGAAGCAAGAACCAACTGTATGCTGCCAAAAAGAGAACCATCACATGTGCAATGACACCCACTGGCTAAAAGTAAAGGGACAGAGAAAAATCTACCAAGTCAACAGAAAACGTAACACAGCAGGGGTTGCTATTCTAACTTCAGACAAAACACACTTTAAACCAAAAAGATTAAAAAAAGATAAAGAAGGGCATTACATAATGCTAAAGGGTTCAATTCGACAAGAAGACCTAACTATCCTAAATATATGCACCAAACGTAAAAGCACCCAGATTCATATAGCAAGTTCTTAGAGATCTACAAAGAGACTTAAGATAACCACACAATAACAGTAGAAGACTTCAACACCCCACTGATAGAATTAGATCACTGAGGCAGAAGACTAACAAAGATAAGATCGGAACTCGATATTAGACCAAATGAACCTGATAGATATCTACAGAACTCTACACTCAAAAACAACAAAATATATGTTCTTCTCATCTGTACATGGCACATACTCTAAATTCCACCACATAATTGGCCATAAAACAATCCTTAGCAAATTAAAAAAAAATCAAAACAATAGCAATTACACTACTGAACCAGTGCAATAAAAATAGAAATTGATAGTAAGAAAATCACTCAAAAGCATATAATTTAATGGAAATTAAACAACTATCCTGAATGACTATGGGGTAAATAATAAAATAAAGGCAGAATTAAAGCAATTCTTTGAAACTAATGAGATCAAAGATGCAATGTAACAGAAACTCTGGGACACAGCTTAAGCAGTGTTAAGAGAAAAGTTTATAACACTAAATGTCCACAGCAAAAAGTTGGAAAGACCTCAAATTAACAATCTAACATCACACATCCCACCTAGAGGAACTAGAGAAACAAGAGGAAACCAATTACAAAGCTAGGAGAAGACAAGAAATAACCAAAATCAAAGCTGGACTGAAGGAAACTGAGACATAAAAAAATATACAAAAGATTGAGTCCAGGAATTAGTTCCTTGAAAGAATATGACTGACAGACTACTAAGTAGACTTAAAAAAAAAAAAAAAAAAAAAAAAAAAACAGGAGAGAGAGAAAGAGAGAGAGAGAGAGCTCCAAATAAACACAGTCAAAAATGACAAAGGGGACATTACCACCAAACCCACAGAAATACAAAAAACCCTCAGAGACTACTATGAACACCTCTATGCACAAACTAGAAAACATAGAAGAAATGAATAAATTCCTGGAAACATACAACCTCCCAAGATTGGACCAGGAAGGTCCAATCTGGACAGACCAACAGTAAAGTGAAATTGAATGAATAATAAAAAGCCTACCAACCAGACAATGCCCAGGACCAGATGAGCTCACAGCAGAATTCTACCAGATGCATAGAGTGGAACTGGTATTGTTCCTACTAAAACTATTCCAAATACTTGAGGAAGAGAGACTCCTCCCAAACTCATTTTATGAGGTCAGCATCATCCTGACACCAAAACCTGGCAGAGACACAACAAAAAATGAAAGCTTCAGGACAGTATCACTGATGAACATGGACGCAAAAATCCTTAACAAAATACTAGCAAACCAAATCCAGCAACATATCCAAAAGCTAATCCTTCATGATCAAGTGGACTTTATCCCTGGGGTGCAAGGTTGGTTTAATATATACAAATCAATTAATTGATTTACCACATAAACAGAACTATAAGCAAAAACCACATGATCATTTCAACAGATACAGAAAAGGCTTTCAATAAAATTCAACATGCTTCACGTTAAAAACCCTCAACAGGCCGGGTGTGGTGGCTCACGCCTATGATCCCAGCACTTTGGGAAGCCAAGGCAGGTGGATCACTTGAGGTCAGGAGTTTGAGACCAGCCTGGCCAATATAGTGAAACCCCATCTCTACTAAAAATACAAAAATTAGCTGGCCGTGGTGGCCCATGCCTATAGTCCCAGCTACTTGGGAGGCTAAGGCAAGAGAATCACTTGAACCCGGGAGGCGGAGGTTGCAGTGAGCCGAGATCACGCCACTGCACTCCAGCCTGAGTAACACAGTGAGACTCTGTATTAAAAAAACAAAAAAACAAAAAACCTTCAACAAACTAGGCACTGAAGAAACATACTTCAAAATATTAAGAATCATCTATGAAAAACCCACAGCCAACATCATACTGAATGAGCAAAAGTTAGAAGCATTCCCCTTGAAACCATAACAAGAAAAGGATGCCCTCTTTCACCACTCTATTCAACATACACAGCACTGGAAGTCCTAGCCAGAGCAATCAGGCAAGAGAAAGAAATAAAAGGCATCCAAATAGGAAGAGAGGAAGTCAAACTATCTCTGTTTGCAGATGATATGATAGTATACCTAGGAAACCCCACAGTATCTGTCCAAAAGCTACTAACTCTGATAAATAACTCCAGCAATGTTTCAGGATACAAAATCAATGTACGAAAATCAGTACCATTTCTATATACCTACAATGTCCAAGCTGAGAGTCAATCTAAGAACACAATCTTATTTACAGTAGCCACAAGGAAATGCAATACCTAGTAATACAGCTAACTAGGGAGGTGAAAGATCTCTACAATGAGAATTACAAAAGACTGCATGAAGATATCAGATATGACACAAAGAAATTAAAAAACATTTCATGCTCAATAGGAAGCATGAATATTATGAAAATGGCCATACTGCCCAGAGCAATTTACAGATTCAATGCTATTTCTACCAAACTACCAAGGACATTCTTCACACAATTAGAAAAGACTATTTTAAAATTCATATGGAACTAAAAAGGAGCCTGAATAGCTAAGATAATCCTAAGCAAAAACAACCTAAGCAGAAAGCTGGAGGCACCACGTTACCCAACTTCAAACTATACTACAAGGCTGCAGTAACCGTAACAGCACGTTACTGGTATAAAAACAGACACACAGACTCATGGAATGGAGAGCCCAGAAATAATGATGCACATCTACAACCATCTGATCTTCGACAAAGTTGACAAAAACAAATGAGGAAAGGCTCCCTATTCTATAAATGGTGTTGGGGTAGCTGGTTAGTCATATGCAGAAGACTGAAACTGGACCCCTTTCTCACAGCATATACAAAAATCAACTTAAGATGGATTAAAGACTCAAATGTAAAACATAAAACTATAAAAACCCTAGAAGACAACCTAGAAGATACCATTCTGGACATAGGCCCTGACAAAGATTTCATAACAAAGACGTCAAAAGCAATTCCAACAAAAACAAAAATTGACAAATGAGACCTAATTAAACTAAAGAGCTTCTGCACAGCAAAAGAAACCATCAACAGAGTAATCATACAACCTACAGAATGGGAGAAAATATCTGCAACCTACAGAATGGGAGGAGATACTTGCATCCAATAAAGGTCTAATATGCAGAATCTATAAGAAACTTAAATTAATGAGCAAAAAACAAACAACCCCATTAAAAAGTGGGCAAAGGACACAATCAGATACTTTTTGAAAGAAGCCATATATATGGCCAAAAAAGCATACACAAAATGCTCAGTATCACTAATTATCAGAGAAATGCAAGTCAAAACCACAATGAGATACCATATTATAGCAGTCAGAATGGCTGTTATTAAAAACGAAAAATAATGGGCCCAGCACAGTGGCTCATGCCTGTAATCCCAGCACTTTGGGAGGCTGAGGTGGGCGGAACACCTGAGGTCAGGAGTTCAAGACCAGCCTGGCCAACATGGTGAAAGCCCATCTCTACTAAAAATACAAAAATTAGCTGGGAGTGGTGGCGGGCGCATGTAATCCCAGCTACTCAAGAGGCTGAGGCAGGGGAATCACTTGAACCTGGGAGGCAGAGGTTGCAGTGAGCTGAGACCATGCCATTGCACTCTAGCCTGGGTGATAAGAGTGAAACTCCATCTCCAAAAAACAAACAAACAAACAAACAAAATGCCAATTATGTTTAATTTTGAAATTTCTAAACGCAAAAAAAAATTGACAGAAGGAGAGCTCTTGGGAAAAAGCAGATTATGGACAAGTTGTAGGGAAATACAGAAAAAGATTACATGTAGGTAAGTATAATAGTGAAAAATTGTGGATGTTGCTCAACTGCAAGAAACATTTTTTCTCAAGTTGATCACTGTCTTTTAATGTATAATACCATAAAAGTCCTTAGTAAAAACAATATTCTGAAAAATAAATAAATAAATAAATAATAGATGCTGGCAAGGTTGCTAAGAAAAGGGAATGCTTATACACTGTTGGTGGGAATGTAAATTAGTTCAGCCTTTGTGGAAAGCAGTTTGGCAATCTCTCAAAGAACTTAAGAAAGAATTACCATCCTACCACACAATCCCATTACTGGGTATATACACAAAGGAATATTAATCATCACACTATAAAAGACACATGTACTCATATGTTCATTGCAACACTATTCACAATAGCTAAGACATGGAATTAACCTAAATACTCATCAATGGTAGACTGGATGAAGAAAATGTCGTACATTTACACCATGGAATACACCACAGCCATAAAAAAAGAATGAGATCATGTCCTCTGCAGCAACATGGATGGAACTGGAGGGCATTATTCTAAATGAACTAACACAGGAACAGAAAACCAAATATTGCATGTTTTCACTTACAAGTGGGAGCTAAACACTGAGCACACATGGACACAAAGAAAAGGACAACAGACACTGGGGACTACTTGAGAGTGGAGAGTGGGAGGAGGGTGAAGATCAGAAAAACTATCTATCAGGTACTATGCTTATTACCTGGGTGATGAAATAATCTGCACACCATACCCCAGTGACACACAACTTACCTATATAACAAACCTGCTCATGTACCCCTGAACCTAAAATAAACTTTAAAATAAATAAAATAAATAATCATTAGGGCAAACACTCATTAACATCTAATTAATAAAATTTTTAAAATAAAAAACAAAAGCACTTTGGGATAAGGCTACTCAAGAACAAGAAATGATTTAATAGCAAAGACTACAAGACAATGCCCACTGGCTTTCCCTATGTACTAGTCTGACATCACTAACTGAAAGATGTAACTCCTGTATATCTTGCTACTTATAGACATAAGTTTACATTTAAAATGCTTTAACATAACACCTACAATTAAAAAAGAATTATAAATATGTGAGTATTTTGAGGATCTGGACAAAGGATTCCAGGAAGCTCAGCTGGGGAAAATTGTTTGAGCCTAGGAGTTTGAGGCTTCAGTGGGGCATGACTGCATCACTGCATTCTAGCCTAGGCGACAGAGTGAGACTCTGTTTTTACTTTAAGTACAACATTTAAAAATGTGACATCAGATTCAGCCATCCCACTTCTGAGTCTATAGCCAAAGTAATTAAAATGTGTTGAAGAGATGTCTGCACTTCCGTGTTCGTTGCAGGATTATTCACGATAGCCAAGAGATAAGAACAATCTATGTGACCGTCAATAGATGAACGGATATAGGGTGAGCTCCGTGGATAAAGGGGAAATATCAATCAGAGGGTCTCTTTGATCAGTTAGATAGAAGGAAAATATTCTGGTGATCTAATGCACAGTAAGGTGAATACAGTTAAGAAATAATGTTATCACTCAAAATTGCTAAACGGGTGGATTTTAAGTCTCACCACAAAGAAATGGTAAGTATATGAGATGATAGATATGAATTTGCTCATTCTACAATGTACACATGTATTGAAACATCATATTGTACCTCATAAACATATACACTTATTAAACATCAATTTAAAAATCTAAAGCTGAATTAAAGAATATTTCTAATGCACAAATAAAAATAAACTATGCACATTGAGACCACAGTTGGAGATTCAGGTTTTAAAATGACCCAATAATAAATTATTTGGGGAGTACACAATTGATGGCATGGAGGCAACAGACATCACTTTGCAGGTGGACTAAGCAATACTACTAACACATAACATTTGCTGTCTTTCTTCCCCCAAAATACAAGCTATAATCAATTGCATTGTCATTTCATGCTCATAGCATCTTTCAAGACACACAAAATTGTCACTCTTTCCTTCTTTTCACATGTACTAATAACAGAAGAACATTTAACTGGTATTTATTATTCATAAAGCATGGCTGAGGCATGTGGGGGAGGGATAAGGCATTTGCCAAACACTACAGCTAGTAAGAGTCACAGAGTCAAGATCAGAATCTAAATTTATAGATTCAGGACAAAACGTGGTTTGAAATAACCTGAACTACTTTTTCAGACTGAAAATGCACTTGCTAAATGTTTTAAATCTTTCCATATTCAACCTGATTTCTTAAAAACTAAAATAGTATCCAATATAATAAAAGTAGCTTTAAGAAAGCTCAAAAAGAGAAAAAATAAGATAAATGGTTCAAATAATAACAGACCTATTTTTCTTCTATATCTCAAAAATAAAATTAAAGCTATGCCTACTAGGCTCCAGTAAATTAGGTTTGTTAACAGCACTGACTTAACAAACTTTATTAAACAAACAGCTGCATGTTAGGTTCAATCTATTGCTAGATCTTAGAGACCTAACAATATACAATAATCCCTACCCTCAAAGAGATTACAATACTTCACATCAGACAGCATTTTATAGGAGGACAAATGCTTTAAAATAATTCTTTAAATTTATTCAAGATAAGAAAACAGAATTCAGGTTTTGGGTATTGAAATGAAACTGCAATAAGGACCCTAAAAACATTAACAACCCAGTGAAATTACCACTAGATGTCACTGTGATCCAAAGTTCTTAGCTGCCTTTGGGCTCGCTTTCAAACCTTGTTGCATCTTCCTGGTAATAACGTGGAAAAGGTGCATAATCTGATTGAGCATCTCTTTGCATTGTATTATTTATATGTATACAGCTACAGAAAAAATATTATTTATATAATTCCAGTAACACTGAAATGAGTTATATCTATAATAATTCTATTGCTGGTCACATAAACTTCAATGAGTGTACATTTTTAAAATTTCCTATGATGGATGAATATATACACATATATTCATATACTCATTTATTGAGCCATTTGTTTCCTCAACAAGCACTACTCTGTGCCAAACACTGTGCTAGAATAAAGAATCTAGAGAGGAATAAGACCTGCTCTCTAAGCGTGAGGAGTTAACATTCACAAGGAAAACCTGAAACACAAAGGGTAAGATGTGTTAAATCCATGTTTAAAGCATATACAAAATTTTATGGGATCATAGGGGATGATTCAACTTAACTGTATGTCCAGAAAGGTTAGGAAAGGCTTCATAGAAGAGGAAATATTTACATGGGATCTTGGAAGCTGTGTAGGAGTTTTCTAGAAAGCTAAAGCAAGAAAAGGTCTATCAAACAGAATAGGGGAAATACAGAGCCACTGAAAGGCACATGAGGAGATGTGTGTTTTAGAAAAATCACTACAGGGCAACTATATAGAAAAGATGGACTAAAGGAAGAAAGAAACGAACATATGGAAATCAGGGGAATTATTTTAATTCATGAAAGAAATTCTTGAACTGTAACAAAGGGGGATGAAAAATAAAGGACAGATTCAGTCATAATGTGATAGAATTCACAAAACTTTATTGACTAAATGCAGTGAAGTCAGAAAAAAATTCTATCAAGTCTAAGTATTATCCTTAAGTATGCCTTCCATAGTTACACATACAAACATGCCAACAGGGAAAACAGAGAAAGTATATAACATGATTCTCTGCCTGCCATAATACTCATAATAAGGCAATAACTATAATCCAGAACAAATAAAACTGGAACAGCTAGAAGAAGCAGGAGCAAGTACATATCATATAATAACAATATCTGATTTAAAATTCATTTTGAGTCAAACTGTGTTTATAGTATGTCCATAACTATGAAGAATATGACTGGCAATATTTTAAAGCTTTATCATAGAAGTATATGAAAGAACTTCCAGGAATCACTTTTCGTAAACTTTTGGTTTTATCATCCACTGTAAAAGCTAACTTATGCTCAAGTATGATAGAGTAGGAACAGTCAAGCTGTCATTCGGTTTGAAAACAAATACAATTAAGACAGCTACAGACACATTATAAATACAACTGGACTCAAAATGAATTTTAAACCAATATGTATCTACTCCTGCTTCTAGCTCTTCCAGTTTTATTTGTTCTGGATTATAGTTTTACCTTATTATGAATCATATGGCAGGCAGAGAATCATGTTATATACCTTCTCTCTGATATATTTAAAGTGTAACATTAACATATATAATCCAGAGAAGCCAGCCATTTCTGATCACCACACTTGAAATAAGCAGAGGATTTTTTTCTTAGTTGAAAAAATACTTAATGTGATCAAAATATCCATGAAGTTCCACCATACACAAAATAGTCCATCAAAAAAAAGAACCAGGGTTTTTTGAGGTGATACACTATTCACTCACATGAATCAGACACATGAAACAAGATGGCAGTTAAAATTTATTTAATATATAATTGCATTCCAGTTTTCTTAAAACAAAAAAAAATCTGAGGTAATTTTAAGATTTAAAAGAAAAAGTGTGATGTGAAACTAAATTTGCCCCCCTTGGATAATAAAAATATTTGTCATTAAACTAAGAAAGTAAAGGCTAAATCTTATCCCTTTCAGTGGTTCCCGACTAATAAACCCGAGATGCCTTAGCAATACTACTAAAAATCCATACGAACAAGAAGCATCATCAATTCTGACCAATTAATATTGTAAAGATAAATAACATTACTTTTAAAATGTCAACAGAGGAGGTTTGGTGATTTAAAAAAAAAAATACAGAATCAGCCAGTGTAAGTAGCTCATACCTGTAATCCCAGCACTTTGGGAGACTGAGGCAGGAGGACTGCTTGAGCCCAAGAGTTTAAGACCAGCCTGGGCAACATAGTGAGACCCCATCTATAAAAATGATAATAATAAAAAATTAAATAATATAGGCTGTCAAGTTGGCTCACACCTGTAATCCCAGTGCTTTAGGAGGCCAAGGAAGGAGAATCACATGAGGCCAGGAGTTCAAGAACAGCCTGGGCAACAAAATGAGACCCCATTTCTTCAAAAAGTGAAAAAAAAAAAAATTAGCCAAACGTGGTGGTGTGCGCCTGTAGTCTCAGCACTCAGGAAGCTGAGGTGGGTGGGAGGATCACTTGAGCCTAGGAGTTCAAGCTTAACAGTGAACTATGGTTGTATCACTACATTCCAACCTGGGTGACACAGCAAGACTCTGTCATTTAAGAGAAAAAAATCATTTTAAGTCACATGAATTCAAAAACGCCATAGTGAATTTGTAACTGCATTTCACTATTATATATTTCCTAAGTAAATACTATAAAAATATTTTTTCAAAGAGACCTTAAATTGGAAAAAAATGAAAAAACACAGATATGGCAAACTATACCAGAGGTATCCTCAATGTAGCTAAGAAAATTTGATAAGTTTGGACAATCAACCTGAAATAAGAATGCAGATGGCTACCAAATTAGAAAAAAGATTTCCAGCCTGTTATGAGGCCTAAATTCGAAATGACCTTTGGAACCTGAATTCATTTTAAGAAAAAAAAAAAAGGAAATTCAGAAAGGATCAGGAATATGGCTAAAATTTTAAAGATTAACCAGATTAAGTGATGGCAAGGAAAGGGAGTAACTGGAACCTTGTTCTACTGGTGGAAAGTGAATTGGTTCAACGATTTTATAAAAATGTTTTGCTACACCTGCTAACTCTAAACAAACATATATCTTTATGCTATGATTCAGTAGCTCCACTTGAAGGTCAGCAGAAGAATGTTTATGTACGCCAAAAACATGTACAAGAATGTTCACAGCAGCTTGATAACACTAGAAAGAATCCAAATATCTATCACCAGTAGAATGGGTAATTTACGGTATTTTCATATAATAGAATTCTACATAGCAATTAGAATGAATGAATTACTGAATCTCAAAGACATAATATTGAGTGAAAGAAGTTAAACACAGTATACAATGTATGATTTCAATTATACGAAGGTCAAAATACACAAATGCAATCCAAGGTGACAAAGGTCAAAACAGTGGTTTCAGAAGGGAGATTAAATAGCTAGTGGGGGAATGAGAGAGGCTTCTGAGGTGCAAGAAATATTTTCTATCTGGATCTGGGTGGTGGTGGTTCCAAGGGTATAAACTTAATATTTACATATAATTGACTCTTGAATAATGGGGGTGGGGAGGTTAGGGTACCAACCCTTCCACACAGTCAAAAATCTAGGTATAGCTTTTGACTCTCCAAAAACTTACTAATGGCCTACTGTTGACCAGAAATCTTACTGATAACATAAACCATTGATTAACAAATCTTTTGTACATTATGTACATTATATATACATTACCCACAATAAACTAGAGAAAAGAAAATGTTATTAAGAAATCCAAAATATATTTACTATTCATTAAGTGAAAGTGGATCATCTTTCTCACTGTCTTCATGTTGAACAGACTGAAGAGAAGGAGGAAGGGGAGGGGTTGGTCTTGCTATCTCAGGGCTGGCAGAGACAGTAGAAAATTTGCTTGTGCCCAGGAGTTCAAGGCTACAGTAAACTAAGAGTGTGCCACTGCACTTCAGCCTGACTGACAGAGCAAGACCATCCCTTAAAAAAGCAAAACAACACACACACACACACACACACACACACACACAATACAGCTTGCCACATCGATTAACTTCCTTTCATGAAAAGTTTTGCTGTAACATATGATGCTGTCTGATAGTATTACCCACACTAGAACTTCTTTTACAGTTGGAGTCAATTCTCTCAAACCCTGCCACTGTTTTATCAATTAAGTTTATGTCACATTCTAAATCCTTTTTTGTCATTTCAACCATGTTTATGCATAGCATCTTCATCAGCAATAGATTACATCTCAAGAAACCGCTTTGTTTGCTCTTCCATCCAAGTTTTATGAGACTGCAGCAATTCAGTCACGACTTCAGGCTCCTCTTCTAATTCTTTTGCTATTTCTACCACATCCGCAGTTACTTCCTCCACTAAAGTCCTGAACTCCTCAAAGTCATCCATGAAGGTTGAAATCAGCTTCTTCCAAACTCCTATTAATGTTGACCTCCTCCCATGAATCATGAGTGTTCTTCATGGCATCTTAGAATGGTGAGTCCTTTCTAGATGGTTTTCAATGTACTTTGCCAAAATCCATCAGAAGAATCACTACATATGGCAGCTATAGCCTTATGAAATGTATTTCTTGAATAACAAGACTTGAAATTTGAAATTATTCCATGATCTATGGGCTGCAGAACTGATACTGTGTTAGCAGGCAGGAAGACAATATCAATCTCCCTGTATATATTGATATCTAAATATATATTTAGATATGAGATAAATATATAAAATTATATACAAAATACTCTATAAAATATATAAATGAATACAAAATTTTAAAAAATATAATTTGTGACACCAATAACAAAAAAAAGTTTGGGGGTGGAGGGAAGTAAAAGAGTATTTGTATGTGATTGAAGTTAGATTGTTATCAGCTTAAAACAGATTCATATAACTATAAGATGTCTCACGGAAATCGCAGATGATACATTTTTTAAAAATTAGAAAAGAGCTGGGTGCAGTGGTGCACACCTGTCATCCCAGCTACTCAGGAGGCTGAGGCAGAAGGATCACTTGAACCAGGGAATTCAAGACCAGCCTGGGCCACTTAGTGAGAGCCTGTCTCTTAAAAAAAAGAAAAAGAAAAAAAAGGAATCAAAGCATATCACTACAAGCATGCATGCACAGACACACACACACACAGACACACACACACACACATACACAGAGGACATAAAAGAGGAAGTGTAGGGGGATCTACAAGAAAGAAAACATATAAGAAAATGTTCACAGTAAGTCCTTTCCTATCAGTAATTGCTTTAAATTTAAATGGATTAAACTTCCCAACCAAAAGATATAAAGTAGGTGAATGGATATAAAAACAAGATCTAATTCCTTCCTTCCTTCCTCCCTCCCTCCCTCTCCCTCTCCCCCTCTCTCCCTCTCTCTCTCTCTCTTTCTTTCTTTCTTTTTCCTTCTGTGGCCCAGGCTGGAATCTAGTCGGCTCACTGCAGACCCCCTGCCTCCGGCTCCCGTGATTGTCCTGCCTCGGCCTGCAGGCTACCTGGGATTGCCGGCGAGCGCCACCACCGCTGCCTGCTTTTTCTCCTTTGGCTGGAGGCGCGGTTTCGCCATGTTGGTCAGGCTGGTCTGCAGCTCCTGACCCCGAGTGCTCTGCCCGCCTCGGCCTCCCGAGGTGCTGGGACTGCAGACGGAGTCTCGCTTACTCGGTGCTCAGTGTTGCCCGGGCTGGAGTGCGGTGGCGTGGTCTTGGCTCGCTGCAGCCTCCGTCTCCCAGCCGCCTGCCTTGGCCTCCCAGGGTGCTGGGATTGCAGCCCCTGCCCGGCCGCCGCCCCGTCTGGGAGGTGGGGAGCGTCTCTGCCCGGCCACCCATCGGCCACCCATCGTCTGGGAAGTGAGGAGCGCCTCTGCCCGGCCACCTATCGTCTGGGAAGTGAGGAGCGCCTCTGCCCGGCCGCCCCGTCTGGGAAGTGAGGAGCGCCTCTGCCTGGCCACCCATCGTCTGGGAAGTGAGGAGGGCCTCTGCCCGGCCGCCCCATCTGGGAAGAAGTGAGGAGCGCCTCTGCCCGGCCACCCATCGTCTGGGAAGTGAGGAGCGCCTCTGCCTGGCCACCCATCGTCTGGGAAGTGAGGAGCGCCTCTGCCCGGCCGCCCCGTCTGGGAAGAAGTGAGGAGCGCCTCTGCCCGGCTGCCCCGTCTGGGAAGTGAGGAGCGCCTCTGCCCGGCCGCCCCGTCTGGGAAGAAGTGAGGAGCGCCTCTGCCCGGCCGCCCCGCCTGGGAAGTGAGGAGCGCCTCTGCCCGGCTGCCCCGTCTGGGATGTGGGGAGCACCTCTGCCTGACCACCCCGTCTGGGAGGTCTACCACGGAGGCCAGAAGCAATGTGGGGGCTGGACGTGGTGGCTCACGCCTGTAGTCCCGGCGCTCTGGGAGGCCGAGGCGGGTTGATCATTTCAGGCTAGGAGTTCGAGACCAGCCTGGCCAACATGGTGAAACAAACGAAAAATACAACAGACAAACCAACCAACCAACCCAGCGACAACAAAACAGGTCTACCCTGGAGTCATACTCCAATTTTTTCTATTTTCCTCCCTTTCTGATCCTTTATCCCACTTTCTTTTTCTTCCTCTTCCTTCTCCTTCTTTTTTGTCAAATAGAGGATTGAGTTATTATCATTGATCCATACAAAGTCCCTCTCTCATTCATTTTCTTTAATTCCCACTCCCCATTTCTATTCCCCGTCTTCCCATGTGCAACCTTCCTAATATGTTTGATACGCATCTTTTTGTTTGTATGTATTTTTAGAAAATGTTTATTGTTTTGTGTGCAAAAAAAATTAAAAAAAAAAAAACAAGATCTAATTATATGCTGATTACAATAGACTCACTTTAGATTTATGGACATGCAAAGTCTGAAAATGAAAAGACAGAAAAAGATACCCCAATGTATAGCTGGGGAATTCATGTGGAGGTCAGAGTGGAAGCAGGTGTGAGAGGGTCCAGCAAAAGGAAACATAGCTGCCAAAGGGTTTTAGCCCATCAGCAAGTTTGACCTGGCCTTAGCCATAGCAGAAAGTATGGTGAACTCTGCCTCATATAATGTGGATGCTGGGTACAGAGCTATCATCTTTGACCGATCCCATGGAGCACACAACACTGGTAGAGACAGGGACTCACCTTCTCATCCCCTGGGTACGGAAACCAATGATCTTTGACTGTCACTCTTGACCACACAACATGCCAATCATCACTGGTAGCAAAAATTTACAGAATGTCAGTGTCATACTGCACATCCTCTTTCAGCCTGTCTCTAGCCAGCTTCCTCACATCTTCATCAGCATCAGAGAGCATTATGATGAGCATATGCTGCCACCTATCATCACAGAAATCCTCAAGTCAGTGGTGACTTGCTGTGATGCTGGAGAACAAATCACCCCGAGAGAGCTGGTCTCCACACAGGCGAGTGATGGACTTACAGAGTGAGCAGCCACCTTTGGGTTTATCCTGGATAACGTGTCCTTGATGCATCTTACCTTCAGGAGGAGTCACAGAAGTGGTGGAAGCCAAACACATGGCTCAGCAGGAAGCAGAGAGGGCCAGAATTGTGGTGGAAAAGGCTGAGCAGCAGGAACAGGAGGTCATCATCTCTGCCGAGGGTGACTCCAAGGCAGCTTAGCTGATTGCCAACTCATTGGCCACTGTGGGTGACAGCCTGATTGAACTGTGCAAGCTGGGAGTCACAGAGGACATTGAGTACCAGCTCTCACACTCTCAGAACATCATTTACCTGCTGCCAGGGTAGTCAATACTCCTCCAGGTGCCCCGGTGAGGGTCTACCCTGCCTGTACCTCTTTGGCCAACTAGGCCAGAGCCTCAGTGATTCTTACCACCACCTTCTTTCTGCCTCCACCGCAGAAATCACTGTGAAATTTCATGATTGGCTTAAAGTGAAGGAAATAAAAGTAAAATCACTTCAAAAAGAAAAAGAAAAAAAAAGATACTCCATGGGAATGGTAATAAAAAGAAAGTAGGGGGTGCCATATTTATATCAAACGAAATAGAGTTTAAGTAAAAAACTGTCACAGGAGATAAAGAAAGACATTATATAATGATAAAATGGTCAATTCACCAGGAAGATATCCACAAATATATATGCATCCAATACTAAAGTACCCAAATATATGAAGAAAACATTGACAAAACTAAAGGGAAAAACAGACACCAACATAATTATAGTGGGAGATTTCAACACCCCATTTTCCATAACGAATAGAAATATCCAGACCAGATGATCAATATGGAGACTGAAGACTTGAACAATGCTATCAACCAAATAGATCTAACAGACATATACTGAACATCCATTCTACCACAGCAGAATACACACTCTTCTCAAGTGCAGAGAATATTCTATGATATAGCACATATTACGCCATAAAAAAGTCTTAAACTTAAGATGACTGAAATCATATTAAGTATCCTTCCCAACCAAAATAAAATAAAGCAAAAACTAAACAATAACAGAAGGAAAACTGGAAAAGTCACAGATACAGTCATGCTCCTCATAACAATGTTTCCATCAACAATGACCACATATATTACACCAAGGTGGTCCTGAGCTGAATAACTCCTATCATCTAGTGACATCTTAGCCACTGTAACGTTGTAGCACATTATTCACAAATTTTTGGTGATGCTGGTATAAACAAACCTACTTCACTGCCAGTAATATAAAAGTATAGCACATAGAATCGTATATAGTACATAATACTTGATAATGACAATAAACAACTATGTTACTGGTTTATGTATTCACTATACTATACTTTTTATTGTTATTTTAAAGTATACACTTTCTTTTTTTTTTTTTTAAGTTAACGGTAAAACAGGCTCAGGCTAGTCCTTCAGGAAGTATTCTAAAGGTATCATTACCCATAGCAGATGACACCTCTATGTCTGTTACTGCCTCTGAAAACCTTCCAGTGGGACAAGATGTGGAAGTGGAAAACAGTGATATTGATGATCCTGACCCTGTGTAGGCCTAGGTAATGTGTGTGTTTGTGTCTTAGTTTTTAATAAAAAAGTTTTAAAAGTTAAAAAATAATAATTAAAAATTTTCAAAACAAAAAAGCTTACAGAAAAAGGATATAAAGAAAAAAACATTTGTACAACTGTACAATGTGTGTTTTCAGCAAGGTGTTATAAAAATGTCAAAAAGTTTTTTATTTTTATTTTTTAAAGTAGAGACAAGATCTCGTTATGTTACCCAGGCTGGTCTCAAATTCCTGGGCTCCAGCAATCCTCCCACCTAGGCCTCCCAAAGTGCTGGGATTACTGGCATGAGCTACTGTGCCCATCCTCAAAAAGTTTTAAAAGTTTTAAAATTTATAAAGTAAAAAAGTTACAGTAAGCTAAGATTAATTCGTTATTAAAGAAATATATTTTTTAATAAATTTAGTGTAGCCTAGGAGTACAGTGCTTATAAAGTCTGCATCAGTGTACAGTAATGTCCTAAGTCTTCACATTCACTCACTGCTCACTCATTGAGAGCAACTTCCAGTACTGCACACTCCATTCATAGTAAGCATCCTATTAAAGTGTTACTTTTTATACCATATTTTAATATACAGAAATAATAGGAAAAAAATCAATACTAAGAATTTTTTTAAAGATCAAGTTCATCAACCTTTATCTAGAGTAAGAAAAAAACAGAAAAATTAAATAAAAAATAATTATAAGAGACTACTATGAAAAATCATATGCCAACAAATTAGATAACATAGAAGAAATGGATAAATTCCTAGAAACATACAACCTACCAAGACTGAATCGTGAAGAAACAGAAAATCTGAACAGATATACAACTAGTCTGTTATAGAGAGTGAATCAGTAATCAAAAACCTCCCAACAAAGAAACATGCAGATGGTAACATTAGGGTATGTTATCGAACATTTAAAGAATTACTGCCAAGCCTTCTCACACTCTTTCGAAAAACCAAAGGAGGGAATACTTCCTAACTTCTTTATGAGGCCAGCATTACATCAATACCAAAGCCAAAGAAGCTATCAGATGAAAAGAAAACTACAGTCCAATATCCCTGATAAATACAGATGCAAAGATCCTCAACAAAATATTAGCGAAACTAAATTCAACAGCACATTAAAAGGATTACACACCATGGCAAAGTGAGATTTATCCCTGGGATGAAAGAACTCTTTAACATATAAAAATCGGCCAGGTGCGGTGGTTCACGCCTGTAATCCCAGCACTCTGGGAGGCTGAGGTGGGTGGATCACTTGAGATCAGGAGTTTGAGAACAGCCTGGCCAACATGACGAAACTCCATCTCTACTAAAAATACAAAAATTAGCCAGGCATGGTGGCTGCGTGCCTGTAACCACAGCTACTGAGGAGGGTGAGGCATGAGAATCACTTGAACCTGGGAGGCGGAGGTTGCAGTGAGTCAAGATCACACCACTGCACTCCAGCCTGGGTGACAGAGCGAGACTCCATCTCAAAAACAACAACAACAACAACAATATATGAAAATCAATCAATGTGATATACCACATTAAAAGCAAGAAGGATAAATGTCACACAATCATCTCAGTAAACAAAAAGCTTTTGACAAAAGTCAACATATTTTCATAATACTGAACTAGAAATAAAAGGAAATAACCTCTACATAATAAAAGCCATATATGAAAGTCCTACAGCTAACATCATATTCAAGGGTTAAGAACTAAAAGGTTTTCTTTTAACATCAGGAACAAGCTAGGATACCTTCTCACCACTTCTATTCAACGTAGTACTGGAAAGCCTAGCTAGAACAATTAAGCAAGAAAAACAAAAGGCATCCAAATTGGAAAGGAAGAAATACAACTATCTTTGTTTACAGACAACATGATATTATATGTAGAAAACACTAAGGATTCTACCAAAGAAAAAAAAACTGTTAGAACTAATAAATAACACAAAATTCATCAATCTTTTATAAGATGCAAAATCAACACATAAAAACTAGCTGCATTTCTATATACTAACACTGAACAATCGGAAAAGGAAATTAAGAAAACAGTCCCATTTACAGTAGCTTCAAAAAGAATAAAATGTTTATGAATAAATTTATCCAGAGACAAAAGACTTGTCCACTAAAAACTACAAAACATTGCTGAAAGAAATTAAAGAAGACACTGGAAAAGCTTCCCATGGTCATGGACTGAAAAACTTAACATTGTTAAAATGTCCATACTTTCCAAAGTGATCTGCAGATTCAATGCAATCCCTATCAAAAGGCCAACGGTATTTTTTGCAGAAATAAGGAAATAATCCTAAATATCATAAGTAACCACAAGGAACTCCAGACACAATTGTGAGAAAGAAGAACAAAGCTGGAGGCCTCCTACTTCCTAACTCCAAAACATATTACAAAGCTAGAGTAATTAGATCAGTTTGGTAGTGGCATAAAGACAGACACACCAACTAATGGAACAAAACAGAAATCCCAAAAATAAACCCACACGTATACAGTCAAATGATCTTTGACTAGAGTGCCAAGACCCCACAATGTGGAAAGGATAGTTTCTTCAACAAACGGTAGTGGAAAAACTGGATACCCACATGCAAAAGAACTTGGAACCTCAAAACATATACAAACATCATCTCACGGTATTGTGTGAATTAAGGACATAAACATAAGACTTGAAACTATACGAGCAAAGACCTTGCCACGGTCCTCCAGCCTGGGTGACAGAGCAAGACCCTGTCTCAAAAAAAAAAAAAAAAAAAAAAAAAAGACTTGAACTATAAAACTAGTAGAAGAAAGCAGAGAGGCAATGCTTTATAACACTGGTCTTGGCAATGGTTTTTTGGAAATGACTCCAAAAGCAGAGGCAATGAAAGAAAAAATAGACAAGTGAGACTTTATCAAATTAAAAAGCTTCTGCACAGAAAAGTAAACAACAGAGTAAAAAGGCAACCTACAGAATGAGAGGACGTATGTGCGAACCATATATCTAATAAGGGGTTACAATACAAAATATAGAAAAACTTCTATAACTCAACGATAAAATATCAAATAACCCATTTTTAAAAATGGACAAAGGACTTGAATAGACATTTCTCCAAAAAAGACATACAAATGGCCAACAGGTATATGAAAAGATACTCAACATCACTAATCAGACAAATATAAATCAAACCCACAATGAGCTATCACTTCACATCTTTTAAGATGGCTACTATAAAAAAAAAAGAAAAGGGAAAGAAAAGAAAAGAGAAAAGAAAGAGAAAATAATAAGCTGTTAATAAAGTTGGGGTTGGAATGTAAAATGGTGTAGCTGCTATAGAAAACAGTATGGAAGTTCCTCAAAAAATTATAAATTAAACTACCATCTAATCCAGCAATCCCACTTTTGAACATACTGCCAACAGAATTGAAAACAGGATTTCTATGAAATATCCACACTCCCATGGCTGGGCATAGTGACTCACGCCTGTAATCCCAACACTTTGGGAGTCTGAGGCGGGAGGATCACTTGAGCCCAAGAGTTCAAGACCAGCCTGGGCAAGAAAGTGAGATCCCTTCTCTACAAAGAAAAAAAAAAAAATTAGCCAGTCATGACGGCACGCGCCTATAGTCCTGCTACTCAGGAGGCCAAGGCAGGGGGACTGCTTGAGCCCAGAGTTTGAGGCTACAGTGAGCCATGATCACACCATCGCACTCCAGCCTGGGTGACAGCGTGAGACCCTCAAAAAAAAAAAAAAAAATCACATTCTCATGTTCACTGCAGCGTTATTCACAACAGTCAAAAGGTAGAAACAACCTAAATGTCCATTTATGATGTTAATGAATAAAAAAAAGTGATATATACACACAGTGGAATATTATTCAGTTTTTAAAAAGAAGAAAATCCTGATATACGCTACAATGTATATAAGCATTGAGGACATTATGCTAAGTGAAATAAGCCATCACAGCGGGCAAATACCGCATTATTCCACTTCTATGAGGTATTTATAGAAACAGAAGATAGAATGGCAGTTGCCAGGAGCTTGAGGGAGCGGAAAATGGAAAGTTGATATCCAATGGGTACAGAGTTTCAGTTATGTAAGATGAAAAAGTGCATAAACAATCTTGTGCTGTACACTTAGAAATATATTGACAGGCTAAATCTCATATTATGTGTTTTTTACCAAAATTTTTTTAAAATAAAAAACAATGTACAGGAGAATATTTGGGGGCATGGAAATGGGTACAGGGTGAAGGGGTTTATCTAGAATAATCATCTACATAGAAGAAGAAACAAGTACAAAGGCACAGACCTATTTGGTAAACTGAAATAAGTCCATTACGGCATAGGCATAGTGAACTAGGAGAGTGGTAATAGATGAAACTAGAAATGCAGGTAGGGGCTTGATCAAACAGGGACTTACAGGCCATGTTAAAGATTTGAATTATATCCTAAAATCAATGGAAAGCATTTGAATGGCTTTAAGAAAAGGAATAACACAATCTGAGTAGTGTTTGGGAATGAACTGTTAAGAGTTTAACAGCCTTGGCTGGTCGCGGTGGCTCACGCCTGTAATCCCAGCACTTTGGGAGGCCGAGGCGGGCGGATCACGAGGTCAAGAGATCGAGACCATCCTGGCTAACACGGTGAAACCCCGTCTCTACTAAAAATACAAAAAATTAGCCGGGCGTGGTTGCAGGCACCTGTAGTCCCAGCTACTCGGGAGGCTGAGGCAGGAGAATGGCGTGAATCCGGGAGGCGGAGCTTGCAGTGAGCCAAGATAGTGCCACTGCACTCTGGCCTGGGCGAAAGAGTGAGACTCCTTCTCAAAAAAAAAAAAAAAAAAAAGTTTAACAGCCTTGCTTTCCAAGACTCAATTAATGAAATAAAATTAGAAAAGGATCTCCCCTAAAAGGAATAAAGGGAAATTTCCAGAAACATCTAGAATTCAGATTTAAGGTAAACCACATTAAGAGAAAATTAATATGTGGTTCTACAATGAAAATGAATCAGATAATCTGAATCAAATATAAGTTCAACATAGTTTAACTATAGTAACTTGGTAAAGTCTGTGGCAGGCATATACTTTCACCTCCTTTTGAAAAACAGCATTTTTTCAACTGGCAGAGAGAAAAGTGATGGAAACACGTCTCATGTCTGGTTTCTTATTAAACATAGTGTGATGGTTTGACTGTATCCCCACCAAAATTCAGGTATTGTCTATGTGGTAGTATTAAAACGCAGGTCCTTTAAAAGGTGATTAGGCAATGAGAGCTTCGTTAATGGGATTAGGTGCCCTTATAAAAAGAGTTTGATGAAGGGAGTCTGTCCCTTTTGCCCTTCTGGTTTCTGCCATGTGAGGACACAATATTCCCCACTTAGGCGGATGCAGCATCAAGGTGCCATATTGTAAACAGTGAGCAGCCCTCTCCAGACACCAAAGCTTCTAAGCCTTGATCTTAGACTTCTTAGCCTCCAGAAATGTGAGAAAATAAATTTCTGTTCCTTATAAATTACCCAGTCTCAGGTATTGTTATAGCAGCACAAAAAGGATCAAGATATATCCTACGAAAAATAAGTCTCAGTTGTAAAGTGTGATATGCAATGTACTTGATTAGGGTATTTTTTTGAAGCTCTTAGATGTTTGATTTGCATCAGCCCTAAAACAGCATCATATACCATTCTACTTGCATGGAACAAAAAAATTATTCTCAAACTTACCTCAATCTCAACACAGTATTTAAAAATAAAGCACAATAATCAGTATTGGAAAGTTACCAGTTTCAACTTGCTTTTTTTCCCTTCTTGCACTGGTAGTCAACTCGAAATAAAAAAATATAAACTGAATGTTTACCTAATTATTTATTTGTGAAGGCTTTATGGCAGGAAAAACCTTACCAACAGTACAGCTGTCTTCAAGTACCACATCAACATTTCTGTCTCTGTATTCAACCCTGAAGTCCAGCATCCGAGGTTGCCTTTCTACAATCTGCCTGGATGGCATTATAGGTCGAAACGCTGAAGAAGAAGAGGAAGTAGGAGCTGAAGCTGGATGACTTGCTGGATTAAATGCAGGTCCTGGTATGGTCTCACCTCCATATTCACTAAAATGTTGACATAAAAGAAGGATTATTGTCAATTAAATCATTACAGAATACTACTAGGGACCCTCTCCATACTTGGCTTGTGTTGTTCTTCCTATCAAGTAAGTTTGCCTACATGTGTGTCAGGGCCAAACTTGAGTTCTACTTCCTCCATAAAATCTTTCCCATTGACTGAAGGCCACATTACTCTCCTTCCCATCCTTGCCTTTCTATGTTTATTAGCAGTATCACATCATTTAGCATTTAATCAGATTTTTACCTTGTGTTGTTATAATATTGGTAAAACATCATTTTTAACTCGGTAAATTAAGAACAGTGTCTTCTTCACTCACTCTTATTTACTCACTGGATCATTATTTGACTCATTAACTCTGCTTTCCACAGATTATTTTGAAACTTTTACAGTCCTTAAACCTCAATTTTTACAGTCCTTAAACCTCAATTCTCCCCAATTCTCCCTATCTCACATCTCAGTGTTAAAAGGTATCTTTTTCCATTTTGTCAAGAAAACAAAAGCCATCAAGAGAAATTTCCCTTATCTTCTTAACATCAAATCCACAAACAAGCCCACATATGCACTCTCTCTTTCTCACTTCCTATAAAATAGAGGGGATATCATTTTTTTAATCTGTTCAAAATCTAAAACAATTTTTGTTTGTTTGTTTGAGATGGGGTCTCTCTCTGTTATCCAAGCTGGACAGCAGTGGCACAATCTTGGCTCATTGCAGCCTCAAACTCCTGGACTCCAGCAATCAATCCACCCCAGCCTCCCAAGTAGCTGGGACTACACATGCATGCCACCAAGCCCCAGCTCATTTTTGTATTTTTTTGTAGAAACGGAGTCTTGTTTATGTTGCCCAGGCTAGTCTTCAACTCAAGTGATCCTCTCACCTCTGACTCCCAAACTGCTGGGATTACAGGCATGAGCCACTGTACCCAGGCTAAAACAATCTCCTCATTAGCTCTACACTAGGTATTATCCCTTTTATATCCAGTATCTTTGACATCTCTTTTTTTTCTGGATTCTTTTGAGTAACATTTAAAAACGTTCAAATCTCTCCCTTCTTAAAAAGTAAAAATGAAATCCTGGCTCTACCCACTTAATAGCTGTCCCGTTTGTAAAATGGGAACAATAATTATATTTGCACAACATCTGGTACTTAGTAAGATCCCAGACCCCCAACTCAGTATGTCCACAGCTTAGTTCATTAGTATTTCCTCAAGTCTGACCCTCTTCCATTACTCCTAGTATCAACTCAATCCAGAAACCTGTGGTGTTATCCTTGATCCCTTCTTCTCTTTCATCCCACATATCTAATCAGTCCTTTAAATTATATCTCCTAAGTATGTTTTGTATAAGTCATCCACCTTTACCCTCTGATGCCGCCACTCTAGTCCAAGCCACAATTACCTCTTGTATGAACTAATGCAATTGCCACCTAACTAATCCCTTTATATGTACTCCTGCAACACTGAATTCCATTCTATCATGCCCCTAGAGTGAAATTAAAGACACAAATGTCTTCATATCATTCGCTTTCTCAACCCTACAATTACTCTCCTTTACTCTTCAGATACTTAAAGTGGCGTATGAGGCCCTGTATGGTCTGAATCCTACCTAGCTTTCCATCTTCTTGTGCTACACTATCTCCAGCCCTCTATGCTAACAGGCACATGGTCTTTCATTTCTTCTCTCACCTTAATCATTCCCATTTCACAGAGGAACACAGGCTATTCCCTCTAAGAATATCCTTTCCTCCATTACTCATCCACTTCTATCTTTCTTCTAACAAATTATACTCAACCTTTTGTATCTCAGATTGAATGTTTTTCAACTCAGGGCACTAGGTCTAATTCCACACTACTAACTATAATTATAAAGTTAGTAGCATAATTAATGATTTGACATCTATGTCTCCACTGGAATATAAGTACCACAAGAATAAAGCTCTTATTTGTATGTTTTGTTTTTTGTTTGTTTTTTTTGAGACACTGTCGCCTGGGCTGGAGTGCAGTGGGGCGATCTTGGCTCACTGCAGCCTCCACCTCCTGGGTTCAAGCAATTCTCCTGCCTCAGCCTCCTGAGTAGCTGGGACTACAGGCGTGCACCATCACGCCTGGCTAATTTTTGTATTTTTAGTAGAAATGGGCTTTCACTATATTGGCCAGGCTGGTCTCGAACTCCTGACCTCATGATCCTCCTGCCTCGGCCTCCCAAAGTGCAGGGATTACAGGCATGAGCCACCGCACCCGGCTTTATTTGTGTTTTTAATGGCTGTATCCTCTGCCCTGAGCTTAAGATTTTACACACAGGAGGTACTCAAATACTTGCCAAACTAACAAGTAGAGGAATAATTATTTTAAAATTTGACTTTTCTCTGACTTAATTTATCTTATGTATTGCCACTTCTTTTTTTTATTCTCTGAGAAGGTGGTGGGGAGAGAGGGAACCATAGGAGTGCTTCAGTTGCAACATCAGTATTGTATGTAGTATCTTCCACGACCACTAGAACTCAAGACTAGCTCTAAAACATCTTTCTTCTCAACCTGAATTTAAGAAAAAACAATGTTCAATTGTTCATACAATTAAGCAGAAAAATATTTATATTTATATTTAATTTCCTTTCTTCATACTATTGCTTTGAACAGTGTTCATCAAACTATAAATTACATAGTCGACTTGGTGAGTTGTGATCAGTCTTTTAAAGATTAGAATAGAAATTATCAGTATTGCGTCACTTAATAAGACCAACTATTGTTCCATAAAACTTTTTATTCTGTTACGTAGTTATATATGTGTGTTTGGGACTCCAAGTATTTCTCATTGTAAAATCATACTCCAACTGTGAACACAAGTTGGTTCACAGACATAAAGCCCCTGGATTAAATGAGGCATGGTCCCCTAAAACACAACAGTGCCACAAGTATTTATTGTAAATTTTCCTCTAAGATTTCCATTAAGACACTTGCAGCTGTTTACTAGAGTATCTGTGTGCCAATAAAAAGAAAATACCCAGATTTTTAGGAGATTACTAGATGCTAACTCTAAAATGATGCTAATTACTGGGGAATTTACAAAAGTGAAAAATTAGAATTGGAAGTGAAGTTTTGGCCCAAATCAACTCACAGTAAATTTGATCAGTCAGTTAATCTACCCTGCAGTTATTTCCCTAGGCCCTGAAGGTATAATAGAAAAAAACACACTCAGTAACTGGTAGATATTCCATATTGGTTTTCTGATCCATGGAGTTAGGACTGTAACGTAAGAAGGGACCACTGGAAACAAATGATCTTGCATATGTGTTTTATTTTCTATACTAATTTGTACGCACTGGGACGTGCATTTTGCTTTCACGCAGCAGGGTACACTAATATCTTCATTGTCTTTTCCTAAAGATTACATCAACTCTCCTGCTCTTTGTCATAATAATAGTCTATAGAGATCTTGATTAACTTGACATTCCAAAGAACGATACTACACTGATGACAACATAGATTGGTCCTGAAGTGCATAAGCAGCAAGTATAGGTTAAGTCTCCCTAATCCATAAGTCTGAAATCTGAAATGTTCCAAAATCTGAAACTTTTTGAGCGCTGAGATAACACTCAAAGGAAATGTTTACTGGAACATTTCAGATTTCAGATTTTTGGATTAGGGATGCTCAACCAACCAGTACGTATAATGCAAATATTCTCAAATCTGAAAAAAACTGAAATGTGAAATACTTCTGGTCCTATGCACTTCAAATAAGGAAAACTAAACCCATACTTTGACACTTTGGTAGGACGCATGCATGTTAGGTATTAGCAGACACACACCACAAAAATACAAGGGCTGCCACCTTGGTAAAGTTTCTAGAATGCAGTGCTTGAAAGCACATGAGGGTGAAAGTTGTACTTTGTATTTCCCAACAATACATAAGAAGTAACTAAGTTAAATGAGGGAAAAAAAATTTGGCCTGGGAAGAGAAAAAATAATTATGTACAATATGCTGGGAGCAGCCAAAATTACACTGCTATAGTACTACGACCGCAATCAATGATAACCCTGAAAGACAGCAGTGAACGAAAAGCCCCTCACTGGGGAGAACTTCATGTTGTACTACGTTCACCACTTCATCTGTAAGGAGAGATAGCCTGAGGTACAAATCTACGTTGAATCACAGGCAATAGATGGTGGGTTGGCCAGCTATTCAGGTCCTGAAGAGAGTAAAATTGGAAAACTGGGTGACAAGAAAGTCTGGAGAAGGGATATGAAAACAGATCCTTTAGAATGCACATAGAATATAAATATATTTGCTTTTGTTTGTTTGTTTGGAGACGGAGTTTCACTCTTGTTGCCCAGGCTGGAGTGAAATGGCGCAATCTTGCCTCACTGCAACCTCTGCCCCCTGGGTTCAAGCGATTCTCTTGCCTCAGCCACCCAAGTAGCTGGGATTGCAGGTGCCTGCCACCTCACCCAGCCAATTTTTTTTTTTTTTTGTATTTTGAGTAGAGACAGGGTTTCACTATGTTGGCCAGGCTGGTCGCAAACTCCTGACCTCAGGCAATCCACCCGCCTTGGCCTCCCAAAGTGCTGGGATTACAGGGGTGAGCCACCGCACCTGGCTAAATATATTTGTTTCTTAAGTGAATATTCTCTAAAGGCTAAGCAATTTAAAAAAGGATCTTAATAACATGAATAAGAAGACATTGTTCAGTCAGCTTTTTTTCCCTTGCTGCTGAGGCTGCTTGATGCATTAACGTACAATGTGGCCACGTCAACAGAGATGGAGGTTAGGCATGGACACCACAACATGGACTGCCCCTCACCAAGGCTGCATCTAGCTAGAGAAACTATGGAGTGCCTAAACTGCAAAAGACACAGACTAATATTGAGTCCCCAATAAGGTGCCATTTCCCAGGGACCCGGAATAAAATATTTCCATCATGGAGGGGGCAGTGATCTATCTTCCCTGAAAAAGACACTTTTCTAAATAGGAACTTGACTTACCTGACAGCAATGCATCTTTCAGGACCACCATTCAAGGACTTCGGAAATACCATATTGATGGCTTCCCACACAACATTGGTTCTAACTAAGGAACTTGTTTCACAGCAAAAGAAGTGCAGCACTGAGATCATCGTGTATGCCATTACCTAGGAGCAGCTAGCTTGACAGAACAATAAAATGACTTACTAAAGATTCAATTATGACACTGGTAAGGAGATAACCTCAGAGCTTGGGGCTCCTCCTTAAAGTATGTGGTATAAATGCTTTATATCAGTGTCCAAAACACCACACTATTTTTCATACTGCCAGAAAACACATGTATGGGAATTAAGTGTTGACAGTGATTCCTCTTACATGCCTAACAGCTTACTAAACTTTTGCCTCCTACAACTTTGGGTGCTGATGGTTCAGAAATCATGGTTCCCAAAGATATAACATTTCTACAACACTTCCATTGAATTGGAACTTGAGAATGTTGCTTGGCCATTTTTGTACTCCTCATGGCACTGAATTACCACCTAGGGAAGGAGTACAGGATAGAGTGACTGGTCCTGATTACCAAGAAAAAAATTGGGCTGCTGCTACACAATGGACTATGACTGGAGCCCAGGAGATTTTCTGGGGCATATCTAGTAAGAATGGAAAATTACAACTAACAAAAAAGCAGGTAACCTGAGGGATTCTGACTCTTCAAAAATGAAGGTGTAAGATGCTTCGCCAGGTAAAAAACAACAACAACAACAACAACAAAAAAGCCCTGACCATTTGAGGTGCTGGCTGAAAACAGGGAATACAGAATAAATGGTGAAAGAAGAAACTCACAGCATCAACTATGGCCTTATGACCAGTAACAGAGACAAAAACTTTGGCAGCAAAAACACAAACACACACACACACACCCCTATCTTCTTGCAGTTTGCACACTGATCATCTCAACATCACTCTAGCAGTGACATATCACCCCAACGGTGGCACTCATTTTGTTTTAGCATCAACCACTGATGTTAGCTTCTAGCTTTTTTTTTTTTCGGCACCTTTTCCGTAAGTCTCTCCGCATCCTGCCAAAGCTACCAGTATCAGCTGAACAGGACTTCCTTCTCATATGTCTGGCGCCAAGTTCCTAGGGCTCTTCCGCTGAGCCACAAATAAAGTTCTGTTAACCTCAACCTCTATCAGCCTCTTCCCTTTGTTCCTCTATCACTTTCCTTTGTGCCCACTGGTGGTCGGCATGGGGCTCTCCCTGGTAGATGTGTTCTAGCTGCTGCTTCTTGGCCTGGAATGGGAATCATGACCTCCACATCCCTACCCTTCTCACTGAAGCTATGAGTCTGCTCTTGCCCTGGGCTCCTTTTCTCGCCAAGCAGAAGGAACCACCCATACCTGGGCTTGGTGGTCCAGCTGCCTCCTGCAGTCACTCTATCTAGGTTGTCTCAGTATCCCTTTTCTGATCTTTCAACCTTCTCCACATCTGTGTAACTGACTCCCTATATAAAATTCCCTCTGGTAAAATTTCTTGGGTAGACCAGGTGCGGTGGCTCACACCTGTAATCCCAACACTTTGGGAGGCCGAGGCAGGAGGATCACTTGTGCTCAGGAGTTCAAGACTAACCTGAGCAACATGGCTGGGGCGTAACGCCATCTCTACAAAAAATACAAAAATTAGCCAGGCTTGGTGGCACATGCCTGTAGTCCCAGCTACTCAGGAGGCTGATGTGGGAGGATCAATTGAGTCTGGGAGGTAGAGGTTGCAGTGAGCTGAGATCATGCCACTGCACTCCAGCCTGGGTGACAGAGTAAGACCTCATCTCAAAAAAAAAAGGCAATCCAAAAAATGAGAGAAGAGAGAGATATTACCAGTCAATGAATGATCCCATCAGTTTTCACTAACATTTAATGAGATCCAAAGACTACGAAAGCATCCAAAATTATTGAATCAAAAAAGAGTAAATGTATTTTTTAAATCTCCCAGATGTGAAAACCACCATCTTATAATCTGACCTTGCTATTCTTTTCTATTTAATCATCTAACCATGTAATCATTATAGATTTACTAATCTATAAATACCTTTTTTAAAAAAAAGATATTGATTGAAGGCCAGGTATAGTGGCTCATGCCTGTAATCCTAGCATTTTGTGAGGCCATGGTGGGAGGATGGCTTGAACTCAGGAGTCTAGAACTCCTGGGCAACATCATGAGACCCTATCTCTACAAAGAATACAAAAATTAGCTAGGTGTGGTGGCGAGTGCCTACAGTCCCAGCTACTCAGGGGGCTGAGGTGGGAGGATCACTTCAGCCCAGGAAGTCGAGGCTGCAGGAGGCTGTGATTGTGCCTGGGCTACAGAGCAAGACCCTGTCTCCAAAAAAAAAAAAAAAAAAAAAAAACAACAACAAAAAAAGATACTAATGGGAAACTGGGCAAGGTGTCACCTGCCTGTAGACCTAGTTACTCAGGAGGCTGAGTCAGAAAGATTGCTTGAGCTCAGGAGGAGTTCAAGTCCAGCCTAAGCAGCATAGCAAGACCCCTGTACCTTAAAAATAAATAAATATAAAAATGACACCGATTTGGAAGCTCTATGTAGAAATCTATTTTAGTTCTAAAACTTCAACCAAATAAGTGTTTTTATCCTTACTCAACTTTCCTCTACAAACAACTCAGGCTCTTGGAAGGCAATGAACAGAAAGAAAAGTAAACAAGAACTCTGTACTTGTTTATTATTTCAATTTTTTAAAGTCCATGCCATGGCAAAATCTTTAGGTACCTCCTTAAAAAAAAAAAAAAAAAAAAAAAAAAAAAAAAAAAA